>NW_021605342.1:0-91357 GCF_004785775.1 Grammomys surdaster | reverse complement strand
CAGAACAGCCTGGTAGTGGTAGAGCATCTGGTTTGGTGTGTGTGTGATGAGGCTATGGGAAGGCTTGCAGAGAGAAAGCCCCCCAAGGACTTCAGCTCTACAGTGGCATTCTGGACACATTGTTTCTGAAGATCTGGAGGAGAGACACATAAGCTGAGCCACTTCTCTGAGCTTCACTGGTACTCATGGGTCATCCTGCACCACTTGGGGCTTCTCCAAGGAGAAAAGTTTGCTTAACTGACAGATTACCTCTTGCCTTCTGGGATCACACATGATGTGTTCTCTCTGTTGCTATGACTGCTATTATCTAATTCTGGATGGATGCTTGTGTAAACTCCTCTATCCCAAATGGCCCTCAAATTGTTTTTTAAACATAGATGGAGCATATAGAAATGATTAAGAGGTGGACAGTGGGGGAGGAGTTGAGGCAATATGGATAGAAATTACACAGGGCAGAACAGAGAGGGGCATCTAGCAGGTGTGGACAATTACCATGAAAACATCTTGCATAACAGAAGGCTGGGAGACTACCCAGTCTAGTTTGCCTAGGGTTCAGGTGGTTTCCTGCAATGTACAACTTCCTAGAATTTAGAGAAGCCTACAAAGTAGATCCCAATGATGAATCCCAAAGTTCTTCTGAACTGCAAAGTCTGTCTGGGAGCTTCACCTGGGGTGTGGACCTCAGATTCTCATGTTGAGTAAGCTCCCAGGTAATGTTGACACTACCCATTAATCAGCCAAATGTGGAAAGACCTGGGCCAGTCTCCTGGCTGCACCTCTTTCCTGATGTCATTCTCATTTACATCACTGGCTCTACTCTACTGTCCCTGAGGATGGAACCTGATAACCTGACTACTTAGAATCTGGCTGGTCAGAGCTGTCTGTGTTGCTCAAAATTTTGTATTCTCTTCTGCCTCAATTTTCTCTCTCCCTTTGTAGACTCTGTCAGCTCTTCCCCCATTTACATATTCAAAGGTTGAGATTACCCTGGGCCTAATCTAATTAGTTTAATCATAATGGTCCTGTTGCTGGAAAAAAGGAAGGAAGGAAGGAAGGAGGAAGGAAGGAAGGAATGAAGAAAAAGAGAGAAAGAAAGAAAGAAAGAAAGAGAGAGGGAAAGAAAGAGAGAGAAAAGAAGGAGAAAGAAAGAAAGAAAGAAAGAAAGAAAGGAAGGAAGGAAGGAAGGAAGGAAGAAAGAGAAAGGGAGGGAGGGAGGGAGGGAGGGAGGGAGGGACGGAGGGAGGGAGAGAGGAAGGAAGGAAGGAAGAACTTCCATTCTGTTTCTGTCTCAGGGCTATTGCCCCTTCCTGAATTATTCCTCCTCCAGTTGCAGCCTAACTCACTTCCTCATATCCCAAGTTTCTTCCCACAAGCCACCTATGATCACCCCCAATCCCCCAAAATCCCTTATGACATAGTTTATGTGTATGTTTTGTCTAGGTCATTCCTTTATAGTTACCTCAGACCCTCTGTCCAACGCCTACTCAGTCTGCTTAAACTCCCATCCACATCAGTACTCTGTCTCTTCCAAGCAGTTATTAGTGTCTGCCATAGTTACTCAGAGGAGAACAGCTTGTGGGGGTGTCAGACATTAATTTGTTTACTGCTCTAGTTCCAATGCCAGAGTGTTTGGCACAGAGCAAGCCCCTAATACATGAGTAAAGAGATGAGTATTGCCAATCAGTACAGTAAACCCTTCTTTGTAAAAAGACAACCACAGAAATCCACATTGATTTATATTAATTTTGAAAAGAAAATATATTCTGACTTCCAGCTCCTTTGTAAATTCGTTCAGGATGCTTTGAATGAAGCATAAGTACTTACCATGAAAACACATAGAACAGTACACTGCACCAGTAGTGTGTTCCTTGAGTGGGAATATAATATATCTCTGTGAACCTTGCTGTATAGCCAGGCACCCTTACTCCCCTAGCATGAAGTAGAACCTTATCTTGGAAGGGAACCATAGCTGCCCAAGAAGCTCAGCTGAACTTAATTAAAGCCACAGGGTCTCTGGTGTAAAGCAAAAAGAAGAAGAAAAAGCATTTGCCTCTGAAAGGCTTCTTGACTGTTTCCTGATGGCCTTAATTTAGTGTTAATGGTTTAATTTCCAGGTTGCAAACCCTCCCTCCTTAAATAGCACTCAGTGTAATTGATGCCAGGTTAATCACTAAGCCAACCAAGAGAAGAGTCCACAGGGCAGGAGCCACATGCTGTTTTACCTGTGCTTAAGAAGGAAAATATCAAGCATCTCTGAAGAAACAATACTGTTTGAATGACAGCCAGGAGCCTCAAGTGAGATCTTCTTGAAAAATAAAGCCAAAGACAAGAAATGAGGAGGAGTCCTCTCCCCAGTATCTTAGAACTAAGGTAAAGAGACTAAATTTGATTCCAATTTCTTCTTTTCGTCATAAAGGAGGCACAGTTGGAACTGTAGAGAACTGTATGACTAAGGGACCACACTAACAAGTTAACTGTGGGTATATTTCTGAATGGTGGATTATTGCTAAATTTTCTCCTGTTTTAGTCTTATTTTTTTCTTTCTTTCTTCTCTTTTTCTTTCTTTCTTTTTTTTTTTTACAGTGAAGTTTTTACACTAATGACTTTTGAAATATAAAAATGCTGGTTGGTTATCTAAAAATTTCCACCTGTATTTATAACAACTGAGTTCTAGATTGTTGGCATTGGATTTACTCAAAAAGAAGTCTCTTCTCTTGTTCCTGGCATCCTACTGACAAGGAGGGGACATTTCTATTTGCAGGTAAGAAAGCAGTGTTGCTTTAAGTGTCTGCTCTCCCCATGAGCACCCTGCTGCTAGCTCAGCAGGCCAGGCATGCAGCTTGCCTGGGCTGGACCTTGGGGAGCAGCCAGCATCATCTTCTTTGGCAGTAGAGGAGACAGTTTCAGAGGATAGAGCTTGTTCATGGGCAGATTGTGATGATGACATCTTAAGAAACTCAATCTGGAATGCCAGCTAGAACCTGTGCTTTTTCCTTCCTCTCTATTCCTGCTTCTTGGTCTTCTTTTTTATTTTTCTTTTAAACACTCCTTTTTAGCATATTTCATAATTTTGTTGTCACAAATTTTGTGTCTCATCTGAGCAATTATACTTTATTGGCATCAACTGAGATCATGATGTACTAGTCTGTTAAAGGTTATTATGAACTTGAGATCTCAAATAGATTCACAAACTAGGCTTAAATTTTTAAAAAGTTTTCAAAATTACATTTTATTTCTTTAATTTCGTTTGTGTATATGTGTGAGTGCCTGTGTACACATGTGTCTGTGTGTGTATGTACTCTTGCATGGCATATGTATAGAGTCAGAGGACAACTTTGGGAGTCTGTTCCTTCCTTCCACCATATGTGTACAAGGGGAATTGAACCCAGGGTACCAGGAACATCAGCTTGGCAGCAAGTCCTTGCTTGCCAAGATACAAGATACCCTTGTATCTATCCTGTAGTCCCGACAGTGCCTCATTTTTAAGTACAATTAAAAATCAATTAGCTTTAGTCTTAGTTATATAATTGTGTATGAATATTGATATAATTTTAATAGAAAAATTAAACCACTTATATACTTTGCTATGTTTGCCCATTTTCATATTTGCCAAAAAAAATAGAAAGAGCATTTATATTTATTTGATATAGTCAAGACTATGATATAACAATAAAATCGGTAATATTTTATTTTAAAGTGTTCAAGTCATGAGGAATCAACAACAAATCTATTTTTTGTCATTTAAATAATTTTATATCATTTATATTATCAATAGAACTGTATTGTTCAGAAAATAAATATACAACTCAAAAATACTATCACAAAGGGATTCCAAGAACTGTATTTAGCCCAATGTATGAATGATGATGCATGAACTTAAAAGCTAAAAATGTCAATCATTACTTTCTGTGGTGAAAAAGCAGCTTAGGAAAGGAACATCAGTTTCTTTTCTTCATCTTAGTCAGAGAAAAAGAAAAAAAAGAGAGACAACCCCATCTTAAAAGTAACAAAGGTAGCCTGTGTAGCTGGTGTTGGTAGGTCCAAGACCTGTCCCCAGAAAGGCATCAACTTGGTAAAGGATGGAAATGCTCAAGAGGCCTATGAGGCCTGTGTCTGTGACCAAATAACTTGGAGTAGATGTTGACTCCTGGGGAGTGAGGACAACCCAGTTCTGTGGCCACAGACACACAGGGTTCCAAGCAGATTTTGCTGTGCTTGGCAATCTCCAGGGAAGAGAACCACATGCAGGCTCAGGTAGTGAGAGGAGATTGGAAGGTGCCTTGGCAGTAAAGGAACAGAACACACATTTGACCTCAAGAGTTAGGAACAGGGTTAGAAATAGAGGACCTTCCCAGATATAGTGTAATTCCTGTTACTAATGCACAGGATTCCTGAGTGACAGATTCTACATAATGTGCATGCTTACAGTTCTCCTTTTCTTGGGGCCTTCAACTTCTCTGATAGGCACAGCCATGGATAGGACTTAGAGGGTCACTGTATTCACATAATAGCTGACCACAAAAGTGAGGTGGTTGCTCCATGTCTTCTACAATGGGCTTCAAGAACAGGCTTCCCCTTCTCCCAGGCAGAGCTTCCTTCTTCTAAAGAACTGAAGATGTCCTCATCAGACAGCATTCTATCCTGTTTTTAACCCAGATGAGCTGTGGGACAAACATGATAAAACCATGGTGTGTCAAGCTTTCATTTATTAGATTTTTTTCCCAGTTCTAAGGTTTGTTCTTTAAGTTTCTTTACTGGATGATGATAAGATGAAAGACTACTTCGTCCTGTGTCCTATGTACTGTGCAGTGGGTGCATTGGCCCATCTCTGTACAGTTCTCATGGAGCCTCAAGTTGTTCATGCTTCCTTATTAGCAGATAGGAAGGGACATGTTCTTAGGCTGGGTTTTTTTTTTCCACTTATTGAAACCAGTACCTAGACTTCTTCACTTAAAAAAAGTAGTTCTCCATACAGATTCTCCAGGCAGAAAATATAGGTTTTCACCTTTAGGAAAGGGATGGAATGTGCCACAGAAATTGTTTAACTGCACCTGCAAGATGCGTAATACCTAGCCCCACCAAAGAGCCCCATATCCTAATACCTTAAAATTTGTGGACAAGTAAGCTAGCAAGGAAAAAGAAAGGACTGATGTGATTAAATGCCAATGTGCAGTGAGGAGAATTTTCTACAAGGTCTTCACCAGTGGGCGATGGAGGCAAGGATGGAGTCAGGGAAGGTTTGGTCATGTGACACTACAGGCTTGAAGGTAGAGAGCCAAGGTATATCAGAAGCTGGTGGAACCCTGAAAGGACAGAAAATCTGATTTCACTAAAATCTACAAATAAATGTTTCCCTGCTGAAATCTAAAATTTAGCTTGGGGAGACCCATTTCAAACTTGTGGCCTTAAGATCTGTAAAATACTAAATCTGGGTTCTTTTGAGCCAAGAAGTTATACTAATTTGTTGCCCCCCAGGAATTGGCAGCTACTACAGACATAACTAAAAAGAAATATTTAATACTTAGCAAATGAATTTATCCCTCACCCTTCTGTTTAAAGAGATGATTAATAGACAGGAAAGACAACCCTAGAGACACTATTGTACCTTCTACTGCTGGTTTCCAAGAAAACAATGGGACGATGACCACCCAAGGATGAGCACACAGGTCCAGGTCACCCTCACTGTGCCAACTTGCACTCCATGGAGCTACATGAAATCAGAACAATCATTTTCAATTACAGACCCTTTTCACTCTGAAAATCAACTCTCCAGCTTCCTTTTCTCCCCCCTCAGATTATAACAAATTCAAATACCTCAGCAGTGTATGAAACAATGACATGGTCTAGTGTATAATTTGGGAGGGGATTTAATGATATATCTGTCTGGTTTTGACAAAGCATACTCCTGAAGTATCTATTTAAAATCAAGTCAGCAGATTGGCAGCGATTAAAAATAAAAGGCTATAAAAAGTTTAGGGGAAGGGAGCATTAAAGTCTAATGGCTCTTGGTTTAAGTGCCAATGCTAGAGTAAATATTTCTAACACAAAATTTCTTTCCTGAATTCTCAGCATTAGCTACTGCAAGAAAGTACACCATTAAACTGATACTAAATATCCATCTTTAATAAGATAAAGCAATGAGATCATATAAAGCCTAACTTTAATTTTATTAAACCCTATTTTTAATAATGCCTCTTAAACACTTTAACCTCCCTTGTAGCCCACCACCCTCTAGAGGTGGTAGAAAAGAAAGAATACAGGTGAAGTGGACCTGATTAGAAAGGTTCTTTGGAGCAGCTCCTGTCTGTGTTGTCTGGAAATTGGCAGTTCAGTTCATAGGTTAGCAGGTAGTGGCAGCTCAATCCACTTGCAAACACTTCATGGATATACCTGAAGTCACATTGAGTAGAGTCAAGTTAGCAACAGAGCTAGCATGACCTAGCAGAGACAGCCAGGCCTTGGCCTTGGCTTGAGTCAGCAGGAGGGATCAGCTGAAACATCAGAAGTTCTTAGCTGTGCCCTCTCACAAGTGTTGCACAGAGAGCTGTACCAGCAAGCCAAGCTCTGTCTCCATCACTCCATGGAATCCTATTTATACCCTCCAAACACCATGGGTCTTCCACATGCCTTGCCTCAGTATGTGTGTCCAATCAGCCTGAGTCCTCAGAGTCTTGACAAATGGAGCTCAACTACGCTATGTAAGGTGGAACAATACATGTGTGTTGTTAGCAAAGAATCATTCATTATACGTTTGCTTTAGCAGAACATCATGTCTCCCATATCTGCTTCAGTGAAATATTCCATCATGAGTCTTCCTTAGTCTTTCAGCTGTGTGTACTTCAGGAAAACACTCCTTCACATTTGCCCCAGCGAAACCCTACCCAAAACAACTGCCTCTCCAAAGAACTCTGAAAGTTTCCACTTCAGCAGGCTAAGACTGACTGTGTATAATAATATTTCATACTATGTTGCTGGGCATTGCTGAATATCCTCTCTCAAACCTATAAGGTTGGCACCACATGTGATTACTTTGCTTAAATTGCCTTGAAATTTTTTGATGTGATGTTAATGCTATTTTGCCTGAACAATTTATTAAGGGATTTGGGAAGATGAAGAGATTGGGATGTTTAAATCATCTCTTGGGAGAATATTTTCTAGACATATCATATATTTATTTGTTCTCCCAAAAGCTTTGTTATAATTTATACCACAAGCACTCTGTAGAGAGGAGAGGCAGTTACTACAAAGATGAGCTTTTAAGTAAAATTAGCGAGGAAGTCCCAGAATTGCCAGGAACTGAATGATACTTGTAGGGGCTCTAAGTCTCAAAACACCTACTGCTAATCCTGCAGCTTCATCCCCAATACTTACCCCTTGAACTGGCTTCAGAGACTTGAATCGTACTTGGATGGTCACCTCAGGCATAACATATAATAAATCTTTGACTACCTCTGGATCCAATCAGACTTTATGTCTCCCTAGGACCTCTGCTTTCTTCTCTGAGTTTGCTTAATGAAGTTTTGTCTTGTCTTGTTTTCTCTTATCTTGTCTCTGTCTCTCTTTGTGTCTTTCTGTCTCTTTGTGTCTCCCTTTGTGTCTCCCTGTCTCTGTCTATCTCTCTGTCTCTGCTTCTCTCTCTGTCTCTCTCTGTCTCTCTCTCTCTATCTCTCTCTCTGTCTATCTCTCTGTCTCTGCTTCTCTCTCTGTCTCTCTCTTGTCTCTCTCTCTGTCTCTCTCTGTCTCTCTGTCTCTCTGTCTCTCTCTCTCTGTCTCTCTCTCTCTGTCTCTCTCTCTTATATCCATATACAGTGTGTCTGTACTAACATAAACTTTCTTACATGAGTCCCCTAGGCTTAGTCTCCCAAAAACCACTAATAAGGACTTCAAGAGAGTCATATTGTTTTATAAAACTTCATGATTTGTGGTTTGAAATATATAGGCCATTGGTACCTATAGAACCATAGCTACAGTTGTTCCAACATCCTCCCCAAGATGGAAACAGAGGCAGAAGAGAGAATAACAAAAGAAATTATGAGGATGCATTTACTCAGTGTGCTCTACACATACTCCATGTACTATTGTACTGTGTGTGGAAAACACAGAAGAGATAAAATGCTCTTCTTCCTCATGGTCTAAAGTGACTTCTGAAGCTCTACTCATTATGACTTGTGCATTCCAAGCAATAAGGTATTGAGAAAAATAAAGAAGGGATGTCTCTTCCTTTGTAAAGAATAGTTGTCTTAACTATCACCTAAAAAGCCATTGTACAAAACGAATCACATATTTACAATAAATTTCAAGGGAGCAGGAGAAAATAGACATTTGACTGTGGAATCTGCATTCACTTCAAACACAGCTCCTATATAGGTTAATATATTTGAATGCTTAGTGTCTTAGTTAGGGTTTTACTGCTGTGAACAGACACCATGACCAAGGCAAGTTTTAAAAGGCAGTCTTTAATTAGGGCTGCCTTACAGGTTCAGAGGTTCAGTCCATTATCATTAAGGTGGCAACATGGCAGCTTCTAGGCAGGCATGGTGCAGAAAAAGCTGAGAGCTCTACATCTTCATCTGAAGGCTACTTGTAGGAGGAGCTAAGGTGTGAGGAGTAAGGAGAGGAAGAGGAGGAGTTGGGAGAGGAAGAGAAAAAAGGAAGAGGAGGAGCTAGAGAGGGCAGAGATGTGGGAGGATGGAGAACCACACAGGTATGGAGAGCACTTATAGGGAACAACTTATAAACTTCTAATTAGGTTAGCTAATTGGGAAACAACTCTCTTTGTATGGGCATCTTGTTATTAATCATTATCAAAAATATAAAGCCTTTGAGTAATCTATAAGAATTAGAATATCATTCTCTTACTGGGCCCTCATGGATGGCGGAAGAGTCTGGGCAATGCCCTGCCTTGTGGAGAGAGTGTGGAAGATTGGCAGAGCCATCTCTCACTCTGATACCTACTGGGTGGCAGGGCTGGTGTTTCTGCTGGGCCCTAGCTGCAGCACACAAGTGACCTCAGGCTGAGAAACATGGTGCTGGCCTAGGCAGAGCTGCTGCAGCTTAGATAGTCAGATTAAAAAGTGGCCAATTTAAAATAATTACCACAACAATGTGGCAACCAATGTCTGGCATGAATCCACTAGAAGATTAGATCTATTTTGGCACTGATAGGAGTCACGTGACTCCTAGCAAGGGAACCCTGAACAAAAAACTGCAGCTAAACTCCCCGGCTGTGGGGAAAGGCAAGTTGCTTTCTGTTAGGAAAAGAAGAAAGTAGCTGACTCTAGAGTAGAGAGTACAGTGTCTATGAATTAAAATTGAGATGATTTGTTTTTAGGAAAGACTTATAAACAGATTTATCTGAATCAAGTGGGGATAATCACCTGTGGCTTGGAACTTAGATAGGGAAAATTGTCACTGGCTCTAGAGTAGAGAGTGCAGTGAATAAGTGGAAGCTGCTCTGGAGTACAGAGTCAAACAGATAGATGGTATAAATAAAAACCTTTTCTAGGCAGAGGGCCAAACAGAAAGATAGTGTAAATCAGATGTATTCGGATGATATAAAGTTATATTGCCTCACAGGAGACTCTGGTTCTATATAATGTGGGCCCCACAGGAATTCTGGGTTCATTTCCTGCTTGCCAAAAATAGGGAAAGCCTAAGAATAGGCATGTACAGTACTTTAGTTAAGATAGGGAAAATTGTCACTGACTCTAGAGTAGAGAGAACAGTGTATAGAGACTGTTCTGGCACAGAGCCAAACAGAAATCTAGTATAAATCAGGTGTATTCAGATGATATAAAGTTATATTGCCTCACAGGAGACTTGGGTTCTGTCTAATGTGGGCCCCATGGGAATTCTGGGTTCTTTTCCTGCTTGGCAAAATAGGGAAGGCCTAAAGAACAGGCACATACAATATTTTAGTTATTAAGTTGATTTCATTTTCAAGATGGGTGTGATTTTCAGTTTTACGATTATGTTTTTCCTCTGGGAATGAGGTCAGGATAAAGGTTTTTCTGGTTACTGGCTCAAGGAAATGCTTTTTTGGGAAAAAGCTTTTGTTTGTGTTTTCAGAAGAGATGATTAAGATATTTCTACCTCGAGAATTATATGGATTAGACATGACAGAGGCAGGCCACGAGAAAACTAGATTCCAGAATTCAAACAAAAAATTATCTTGATACTAAGATTTGTTTTGAGAACTGTATATTGCAGAATATACAGCCTTGGTGTATCTACTCATCAAGCAAGCTGAGCAGACCTGCTCGAACCTCTGATGTCTTGGAATTTCAGCTGGATGCAGTGAAGACACAGACGTCAGAGGCTTATCAATTTACACTTCCCTGTCAGGCTGTAGAAGGACATCTTGGGTTGACATGGGCCTGGAACCCCGAGACTGTAGGTGTTTGGCCACGCCCCCAGAACCCAGGGCCCTGACATACAGTCTCATCTCTATTTGACCTATACCATCAGTTATGTAAGACACAGGTAGAGGGTGTGACTAACAGGCCTCTGCCTCGAGAGATTTAAATATTAATAAGGCTGGGGGGCCTAGATAATTAAGTTATTCCTCCTTGGTCCCTCCTCCTTCCCACCCTCTATATAAGCCAGCTCTCCCCGGGTTCTTGGGAGTGTGCATACATTCACATCCAGATCCAACTACCATCATGGACAATAAAACTTCTTCCACGGACTCCATGTGTATTCTGTGCTTGCCGCCACCAGTGTCCATGAGCCTCCACCACTGCTGCCCGCCTCTGCAGACTGCTGCCACGCCCATCCACGGGTTGCTGTCTCCCATGTTTTTTGCCACACTTCCCCCTGCCCCTCTTCTAATATCTCAATGCCCATAATCAGCTTGAAGAAGTTAATGAAGAGTTGGTGTGTCTATTCCCTGGGCTTGGGGATTCAGGTGATTAATATTGGGCTCTCTTTCTAGGGAAAAGTAGTGGTTTTATTGGAACAGGGAGGAATAGCTAGGATGTGTTACTTAGCCATAACCTATTTGGTAGAAAAATGTATAATTGTTATTAAGCTAAAGTTATATTTCTTAAATGGTACAAAATTTACTTTGATTTCAAATTTAAGGTTTTCATTGGTATGAGTTTCTTATTGATATAAAAGTGAGATTAATGTTTTTACCCTCATAGACATTGTGCCTATATAACACATTTAGGAATACAAGGTTTAGACCCAGTCCTTTTTTAACTTTTTTAAAACTGATCTGAGATGATTAGCCTGTGAGTTAAGGGCCTATAGCAATTGCATGGCTCTGAGTTTACTATTAGGGTGTTTTCTAGATTTTAATTAGAAATAGGAGAAAGGAGTTAATGGACAATAATCCAGATTGCTTTACATAGATAGTTGGTTTTCAAAAACGTCAGAAGTCCACAGAATTGATGTTATAAGCATTCCTGTATAAACATTCATTTTATTAGAGACCTGTCTGCTCCTGACAGCTTCACTGTCTTTGATTCTAAGAAGAAACTGAGCATCTTTGGAGTTACTCCAGTTGTGGTGAGACAGCCACTAAGCAAGAATTGCCTCTTTTCATCTACTGACAAAATACTGTCTAGAAAAGGGACACACTTGCTGAATAGTCAACTGATTATATCTGCCAAGACAGAGTGATCAGCCCTTAAAAATTCTGCATTACTAGGTCTGTCAGATGATCCTGGGCCAGAAGGCTGAAGACCAGATGCTCCAACGTTTTGAACTAAGGGACTGTCCAGGTAATCAGTGGTCTCTATAAATTGGCTAAGTTTTAGAAGCCACAGTTTGTGCTTCCTATATCTTCAGTTAATCTTCAGTTAATTCTGGATTTCTGATGGAGTTGAAGACTTATAGTCTCACAGCCAGTTAAGGCTCTTTACTTTGAGAGGATGGTTTTCAGCTGACATTCATTCTGAAGCCAGGACAAGCTAGGTTCAGAACTAAGTCTTTTAGTTAGGAGAGATGACAGAGGTTCTGTTTAGTCAACAAAATGATGGACTAGGTATTAGGTCTACCTTGTACCTTACTGATACAAATTGGTATAGTTTTGCTCTAATTGTATTTTGAGAGAAAGTTTTTTTTTTTATTTTAACAGGAAAGATGATATGTAGAAGGAGCTAAGGTGGAAGGAGTAAGGAGAGGAAGAGGAGGAGTAGGAAGAGGAGAAGGAAGAGGAGGATCTAGGAGACAGGAGAGGAGAAGGAGACAGAGGAGGTGGAGGCGGATGTTCCCTTGTCTATAGCAGTCAAAGGTAGTTGGTATATCTAGGTTGGGTATTGGGTTACACTTCTGATTGTATGGGTATCTTGTTACTGATCATTATCAAATATATAAGCCTTTGATTAATCTTTAAGCATTAGAGTCTCATCTATCTACTGAGTCCGTGTGGATGCCGGGATGGCCTGGGCAATGCCCAGCCTTGCAGAGGCAGTGTGGGAGATTGAGCAATCTCCTATTCTGACATCTCATCGATGGCAGGGCTGGTGTTTTTAGTTGGTCATTTCTAGCTGCAGCATCCATGTGGTCTCCTGCTGAGAAACATGGCAGCTGAGCTTGGCAGAGCCACTTTATCTTAGATAGTCGGCTTGACCAGAGGCCCTTTTAAATAATTACTACAACAGCTACTAGCAGAATACTGGCTTCCGGGCAGCTAGGATGAAGGACTTATAGCCCACACCCACAGTGACACACCTATTCCAACAGGGTTACACCTTCTAATTGTGCCACTCCCTGGGCTAAGCATATACAAACCATCACACTTAGTCATCAGGGAGTGACACTATTCAGGAAAGATCAGGAAGTGCAATCTTGTTGGAGGAAGTGTGTCAGTAGGGGTAGGCTTTGAGATTTAAGAAACCCAAGCCAGGCCCAGAGGCTTTTTCTGTCTCCCTGCTCTCTACTGATCCAGATGTGAAGTGTCTCCCTGGGTGCCACCATGCTCCCCTCTTCATAGCAGTGGAACACTGACTGAGACACAGTGTCTGTACTTGCTGTGTTGTCAATAGCAGATAGCCTGTCTTCAAGCCCAAACAACACTCTAGTTTGTATAATCATTGTGACAATCTTTGAAATAGCTCTGTAATTTACAAATTCACTCACGTAAAGTATTATTGAAAATTTAAAAAACTATTATATGATAATTAAGAAAATTGATGCTTTCAAAGAGGCTCTGAAAAGTGTACAGGAAAGAACCTCTGAATCTTAATCTCTTTTCTGCTAAATTAAATTATTTCCCTTTCTGATTTCTGTGGTTGTTAATTTTTGTGGAGTTATTTTTAACAATAGACTGTTTTTCTTTGTTAAGTATTGTTGTTATATAAAGCCTCTGACCTTGAGGATTTCTTTCTAGAATATTTTCTATGCTCTCATTTACAAAAAGGATTCACAAATGAATTCATTCATTTATGTATTCAATACACATTCATTGAATGGCTACTGTATGTGAGACTCTATTTTAAGATCCATGATTATACAGCATTCAATATTATATCTGTGGATGTATGTAATACATACTATATGTTATAGCTACAGTATATAATGATATATACGCATATGCATATTTTTAAGATTTATTTATGTAGTTTATGTATATGAGTGTTTTGTCTGCATGTACATTTGTATACCAGAAGAGTCTTAGCTCCCATGGGACTACAGTTACAGATGCTGTAAGCCTTTGGAGCTCCTTACTTCCCAAGTTTACATTCAAGTCATCAACCTAGTTTCTTGGAGTTGGAGATAATTGGAATATTTACATTAAAGAAATTGACAAAGTCTACAAAGCAGGTTTTTAAACATTTACCAGCACTGTATCACTTTTATATCTACTAATGTGAAGAGAGTTATGCAAGAAACATCTGGGACAAGGCAATAAAAAAATAGCAATTTACTGACTCAATTCTGCTGAAATTTTTGGCAAAATATTTTGGTAATTTGCTACTAGTTTAATGGCTCTCATAGAGAAATGGTTAAGGTTATTCTGGGAACCAAATGGTACATCATGTATAAGTATCCTTGTGGAGAGCTGCGGTGAGCAGTGACAGTATTCGCCATTATAGGATGGCAGTGGCATCCAGTGCTCTCACAAGCTTAAAGATAAACTACCTTTGTGCTAGTAGAAAATGCACGCCAAGTCACGGCCCATCCCGGGGTGTATATGCACTCCTGAGCAAGCAGCCAACCAGAAATGTACACGCCACTCCAGGGAGTATTTAAGTGGTGCCTTTTCGGGGCCCGGGATCTTTCTTCTTCACATCGCAATAAAAGTTTTGCTGCAGAAGGACCCTGGTGTCTGCGTGCATTCTTGCTGGCAAGATAATTGCGCGGGACAGTTGGTGCTGAAACCCGGGACACTCACCATCACTGGCACCGCCCAAGGAAGATCCCCCGTTCGAGGGGTGGGTTCAGAACTGCAGGACGAACGTAAGCTCTGAGAGGTATGTTTGGCCTTGATTTTTCCCATCTCACTCCCCAATTACAAGGTGCTGCAGAGGCCTTTGTTATCATTGTGCCAGCGTTCATTGTCTTCCTTTTGATTTTGTTTTGCTTCCACCGATTCTCTTGTTAAATTCCACCGCCGCCTGAGCCGGTACTGCCCCCCCTCCCAGCCGCCGCTTCAGGCCACCGTTTGGCATGGTTAGTCGGACGTAGATTAGCCGCGGTACCCCTCCCATGTGTCAGATTCTCTCGTAGATAAGAGAGTAGCATGGGGGCTTCGCATTTGATTATTACGGCTCTCCAGATGCTCTTGCGACAGCATAAATTGAAAGTCTCTACAAAAACATTAGAAGGGTTTGTGAAGGAGATCGATCGCATAGCGCCCTGGTTTATATGCTTGGGATCGCTGATGCTCGCCTCCTGGGACAAACTGGAGGGCGATTTAATTAGGGAACAACAAAATGGGAAGTTGAAGCCTGGGACGCGGCCACTGTGGAAACTAGTAAGATCGTGCTTACAGGATGAAAAATCCACCCCGGCTATCGTGGCAGGCCAGGGAGTGTTAGAGGAATTACAGGACACCATGTCAGAAACAGAGCTGGGTAAGCGCTTAGGAGCTCAGGAAAAAAAGGGAGCTCAGAAAGAAAAAGGAAAAAAAGACATGTCTAAGAAGACAGACCCTTCCAAAGACGTTCAGTCCGAGGGAGTGAGAGATAAGGGAATGGAAATTTCCCTGGGAGAGGAACCTACGAAGGAGAAAAAGCCTCTATATCTAGTAAAGGAGTTGGAGACTTTGAGATTAGATACCTCTGAGTCAGAGGAACTAAGTTCCTCTGAGGAGGAAGACTTAGATGAAAAAATAGTCCGCTATGAGGCAGAAGGATACCATCTAGATAGGTGGCCGCTGCCACCGCCAAATCGAGAACAAAAGGAGGCGGGGATTAGAAACCACGCGTGCGCGGCTCCCCCGCCCGCGGTGAATTCCCAGGCAACACTCCCCACCACAGTTCCCAGCGCTCCTCCGCCCTACGTGGACGGGTGCTGCATGGATTCCTTCCTTTCTAAGGAAGACAAAAGAAGGATGTTACAAGCCTTTCCGGTATTTGAGGTATTTGAGGACGAGGACGCGGGGGGGGGGGGGGGGGAGGCGTCAGCTTATGGGCCAGGAGTTGTTATTATATTGGAGGAATTAAAATTATGCTTGCTTCCCTCCATGACATTGTAACTACCTGCTGACAAAGGAATTCCTCAACTTGTTTTGGATCCTTCCTTCCAAATTTGTTGAGAATGATAGAAGACAAGATAGCTTTGATTCTTCTGATGTGTATTAGATCCTATCAGTAATAAGAGACCTAATCTTAAGTTAATAATTGAAAGAAAAAGGTTTTGAAGGATTAATAGATACTGGGAATATTTAACAGATACTGTGGCTATTTAAGAATTATTAGAGGACAAGATTGCCTTTAGCTTGGCTTTTATCTGATACCCTCACTCAGCTAAAAGGAGTTGGTTATTCAATTAATCCAAAAACAAAGTTCAAATTTAAGATTTATGAAACTAATGGGACATTACAGCCTGTCTTGCCTACGTCGGTTACCATTCTAGTAAATACATAGAATTATTATAGATTTAAAAGATTGTTTTTATTGTTCCTTTACATCCTGGTAAAGGTGATGAGGTTTAAATTCAATGAATCTACTAGTGATTCTTGAGAGCCCATGAAGCAATATCATTAAAAAGGTTGCCTCAAAGAATGATTAATAGTCTTATATAAGAATTTGTTGTTGCTTTAATACAGAAGTTAAGGATTTAAATCTCTCAGTGTATATTATTCATTTTGTTAGCTGATCTCTTTAAAGGAGTTTTTCTGTACGCCTTTGCTCTAATACAATGAGCTTTAAAATTTTAGATTGCTTGTCGTTCCAGAAAAGATTCAAAGACAGTATCTTTTCAATATTTGAGAACTCAGTTATATCTTAAACAGATTGTGACACAGAAAATTCCAATAAGAATGGATAATTGGGGCTAGAGAGATGGTTCCACCGTTAAAGGCTAGACGCACAACTAAAAATATTAAGAGTTCAATTCCCAGCAACCATGGTGGCTCACAACCATTTGTAGTGGGATCTAGTGCCCTCTTCTGGCTTGCAGGCATACATACAAAAATTGGTTTACTTTTAATGATTCTTAAAAGTTGTTAACAGATATTAATTGGCTAAAACCTCATCTTAAACTTACCATAGGAGGACTTGAACCTCTGTTTGATGTTTTCAAGGGGGATACAAATCCTAATTCCCCTCGACAGTTAACTGATGAGGGATAGATAGCTTTGTAAAAGTATAGAGTAAGCTGTTAGTTATCAAAAGAGGAATTATATATAGAGACTATGATAAAATGTTGGCTGTTTCCATTATTGCTACCCATGTGTTCACAACAGTCCTTTGGCCAAAGAAACCATTAATGTGGTTTCATCCTTCTACATGTACAAGTAAAGTTTGAACATCTTATTATGAAACTATTACAATGTTAATACAGGATTGTAAGATAGAATCCTGAAAGTATTTTGGATGAAATGTTAATTCTTTATTCCAAATAGAAATTAAGTTGGTTGTTGGAGAATAATGATATTTGGCCTATTACATGGCAAAGTTTTTAGGCAAAATTGATAATCATTATCAATAAGACAAGTTGTTAACAGTTGTTCTCTATGCATGCTTTTGTATTTCCTATAAATTTACATGCAGCCCATAGAAAAAATATTTACTATATTTACAGATGCCTCATCAATTTATTAGGCAGTATATGTAATTATATCACATGTTCATTTTCTTGAATTTTCCCCTGCTTCAGCACAAATAATTAAATTATGTGCTGTAGACACTGTTTGAAATCCTGAAAAATCAAGCTTTCAATTGGTACACTCATAGCCAGTATATGGCTCATGGTTTGTAACTACTTAAAATCGTTGCCTTTTTAGATTTTGCTAATTCTCAAATTTTACAGTTATTTATAGAAATACAGCTTAATTTAAGAAACATGTACTGTTTCTTTATAAGACATTTAAGGGCTCATTGGATTTCCTAGAACCCAGGGCAATGCCAGAGCAGATTTGTATACCAGTCAAATTATAGACCATATAGAAACAATTGGCCATACAATCTTATTCTTTATATCATCAAAATAATAATAGCTTGAGACAATAATTTGATATTTCTAGAAAGTGTACAAGTTAAATAACAAAAACTTGTTCTCAGTGTCCTCAATTTTCATAATGGTGTTAAGCCTTGAGGACTTACACGTGATCAATTATGGCAAATGGATGTTATTCACATCCCATCCTTTGGCAAATTGAAATATTTACATGTTTCCATTGATACTTGTTCCGGAATTATATTTGCTTCTCCATTGGCCGGAGAAAAGGCAGCCCATGTTATCCAACATAGCCTTGAGGCATGGAGTGCCTGGGGGAAGCCTAAAATTCTCAAGACTGATAATGGACCAGCTTATACATCTCAAAAGTTTGGACAATTTTGTTGCCAAATGGAGGTGACCCACCTGACACGCCTTCCATACAATCCTCAAGGACAAGGCATCATAGAACGGGCTCATCGCACTCTAAAATCTTATCTAATAAAACAAAAAGGGGGAGTCGAGGAGGCTCTACCCTTAGTGCCACGAGTAACCGTTTCTATAGCACTCTTTACTCTTAATTTTTTTAAATTTGGACAGTCAGGGCCATTTGGCTGCTGACCGTCATTGCTTAGAGCCTGATAGGCCAAGGGAGATGGTCAAGTGGAAGGATGTCTTGACTGGCCAATGGAAAGGCCCAGATCCTATTTTAATAAGATCCAGGGGAGCAGTTTGTGTTTTTCCGCAGGAAGAAGACAATCCATTTTGGCTACCAGAGCAACTGACGCGAAGGCTCGTGGCAACTGAAGATGACCCCCAGAAGGATTCATCTGCAGATGTTTCCAGTCCTAATTTGGATCCTCCAGATTTGGGTTCCTAGTATATGGGGGGAACAACGATGGGCTATATTATCTGCCTTTCCAAAACCTATGCCTGTCAGACACGATTCGACAGTTTTTCCAAAGATCTTTACATCCAATAAAACTTTGGGTTTACCATACCTTCCATATGATATTCTTGTTGAACACTTAGGAGAAAATCGTTCCTTGCCTGAAAAGGGGTCCCTTTGTTTTCAAATCAATTTAACCGATTCAGGAGAGTGCATTAGAATTGGAAAACAGGCTTTGGGATTATTTAACATGGATAAGCGAGGAATGATTCAAACCAACTTTAAAAATTATACACAGGAGTCCCCTTGAGTTCAGTATTCTACTAAGTTTTGGTATGAAACTGTTTGGTTTAATGGTACCTTTCCTATTGCCAATTTTACTGATAATGATTACCCTCGCCAGCCGAGAGTGCCCCCCTTTTGTAGGGGAATGGATGAAAATATTATCCTATCTTGGACAGATTGCCAATCCACCATCGCTTGCTGGGAGGATATGGCCAGAACTTTTACCTTTTCCCCATATATGTTAAATGACTTAACAGGGGAGTTTGTTATGAAACAGGGACCTTTTGTACAAGACATGCATAGGAACCCTTTTAACAAGTGGTTGCTTTGTGGGATTAATGGTAGCTATACTGATCTCAACATTTTGAGTTTCCTTTTGGGAGGTACTGTTGAAAAATCTAATTTTGCATTTCTGGCCAATTTTTCTCAAGAAGAAAAAGAAAAAACCTATCAAAGGGTGAATATCACTTTAATGGTTGAAAGGTTGATGCAGGATTTGGTGAACCAGACTGTGGTGGCGTATACCCCGATTTGTGTTTACCCCTCATTTTTGTTTATCCTGTCAAATGGCTCATTCTTAAGCTGCATTAATGATACCTGCTTCATGTCGCAATGCTGGGATGCCCGTCGATTTGAGTGTGCCATGATTGCCAGGGTGCCATGTTGGGTCCCAGTTCCCGTGAAGACCCCTTCTACCCTATCATTATTCAGACAAAAAAGAGATTTTGGGATAACTGCGGCTATTGTAGCGGCGATTTCCATTAGCGCAGTTGCAGCTATGGCTGCTGGGATTGCTATGGCAACCAAAGTCCAAACAGATGCAGCTTTAAGTCAGCTATCCGCTACAGTGGCAGAGGCGGTCAACATCCATACTTCTACGAGTGCTAAATTGAAAGGCGGATTGATGATTGTTAATCAGCACCTAGACTTGGTAGAAGAAAGGTTAGATATTCTCTTTCAACTGGCACAATTGGGATGTGAAAGAAATCTGGGAGCCCTCTGTATTACTAGTGTTCAATATGAAAACTTTATTCAAGCAGCTAATTTGTCCAGACAATTGTCTTGTTACCTAGTAGGAGAATGATCAGAAGGATTTGATGAACTTCTCGAGAAGTTGCGAGCAGCGGTGGCAGCCATCAACTCAACGCGTGTGGACTTTTCACTGACTGAAGGACTCTCCTCCTGGATTTCTTCGGTCTTCTCCTTCTTTAAAGAGTGGGTGGGAGTAGGCCTGTTTGGTGCAGCCCTGTGTTGCGGATTAGTGTTCATACTCTGGTTGGTTTGCAAGCTCAGAGCTCAACAGAAACGTGATAAGGTCATTATTGCCCAAGCACTTGTGGCCTTAGAACAAGGTTCATCTCCCGAAATGTGGTTGTCTATGTTAAGGAAATAGCCAGTGTTTAGGTCCTCAGCCGATGCACCCCAAGGGTTCAGCCCATTGCACTGGGTCAGTGAGGAGTCTTGGCCTGGCTGGTCCTTGTCTGTGTAGCTCTGGTACCTGAATATTGAGGCAAACAGCCCTTGTACTCCTGGGAGATGGCTCCATTGCACAGGGATGGGTGTTTGCATCTCTTTCTGTCTCCCTTAGCCCTTGCACCCAGAGGACTTGTGTCCATTGCACCTGGTAGGGTTGGGAAGACTTTGCTGACAGATACTACTACGCCTCCTGGCCCACTGCCATTGGTCCCAACGATGGGAATAGGTTGACGCCATAAGCCAGAAGGACACCACTAGCTGTGAGTCTACCCCATGACAGGCCTTGAGAGTGGCCACAACCTGGGGTGCACATTCAGAGAATGCCAGGTGTGGGTGCGCAACCCTCGCTGCCTAAGACAGGGAACTCACCTTTCATTGGTGCTGGTTATGGATTCACATCAGCTAGCTTAAGACACGGGACATTGGCCGGTGCCTGTGATTCTTATTAAAACAAAAAGGGGGAGATGTGGAGAGCCGCGGTGAGCAGTGACAGTATTCGCCATTATAGGATGGCGCTGGCATATGGTGCTCTCACAAGCTTAAAGATAAACTGCCTTTGTGCTAGTGGAAAATGCACGCCAAGTCACAGCCCATCCCGGGGCGTATATGCGCTCCTGAGCAAGCAGCCAACCAGAAATGTACACGCCGCTCCAGGGTGTATTTAAGTGGTGCCTTTTCGGGGCCCAGGGTCTTTCCTATTCACATCGCAATAAAAGTTTTGCTGCAGAAGGACCCTGGTGTCTGTGTGCATTCTTGCTGGCGAGATAATTCCGCGGCACATATCCTAGGACTCAGAACATTTTCAAGTCAATTGGACTGAAATTTAACAAGAGATATTTAAATATTGGAAGTCTACCCATGTGAATAAATAGCTCTGAGATATTACAAAGGTAAGAATAAATAAGAATGGTAAAAGCTGACAGACCTCATTGAAAACTTGAAGTGAGGTGAATTACAAAAGCGGAGTAGAATTTTATTATTGTAAGTAGTATTCCATATTGCTAATGAGGATGTAAATTGCATAGCACTCTGGGAAAGAGTGCTGGGGGGGCGTTAGTTACAGAATTAAGTATTCACTTATCAGAAAAGCCAGCAACTGTACTCTTAAGTTTTTATCTCAGAGAAAACTTGTACCCAGCTGTTCACAGCATCTTTATTAATAATAATCTCAGACAGAGAATAGGCCACATCTTTCTAAACCATTTATTCTTTCACAGAATGAGGGAATATGTAAACTGTGGGCCTGCTGTTCTATGGAACATGTCATGGGTAGTTCTTCAGAGAATTATATTCAATTAAAAAAACTGAAAAGATTACAGATTATATTCTTCATGTACACACATTACAAACTGCAAAAGGATGCTGCTTTTATAGCATTCTTGAAATAGGGAAAGATGGAGATGCAGGGCAGATTAGAGGTTACCAAGAGCTTGGGATGGGAGAGTGAGAAGTGGCTATGGCTGTAAGGAGAGCATGAGGGATCCTTCTGAGAAACTCTTCCTCACTTGACTGTGGTAGTCACACAAATCTACAAATATGGGGAAAAATTGGATCTAGCTAAACGCAAACATACACAGATGAATGCAAACAAAACTCCCCTTAACACAATGTTCTAAAACACCCATGAATCTTGCTGAGGTAAGCTTTTTGAAGCACCATCATATCACTCTTTTTCAAGATGTCCCTAGTGGAGAATGTTAATGAAAGGCATGTGGGGAATCCCGTGTATTGTTTTCTCTAATTGTAGGTAATTGTCTCAAAATAAAATGTTTGCTAAAAATAATCAAAGCATAGTGGTAAGCAAGAAAGAGAAGACTGTCTCCAGGATGCCTGCCACAATGCTACCACAATAGTGTTTTTTTCATTCCTACAAGAAATGGTTGGATAAACAGAAGGGATGGTAAGTAAAGGATTTCTTAGAAAATTTCAGGTGTATGGTTTTACTGAGACAAAAATTTTAATCTTAACTTCTGAAAGTGTGAAGTACTGTAGTACAAGTAAATTATAGAGAATTTTCTGGTACTGACTTAGTTCCCATTTTTATTCATCCTATTCCTGTTTTGATCAGGATTTGATCTTGCTTCTATTATGCCTGCCTCCCCTAAGAAAAATAGTACTTAGGCTAATGTCTTCACCAGCAGACAACCAGTAGGACAAACGCCTCTTTTCCTACCTTTTCTTAGTTCTTTAAGATGCACTGATGACCAGACATTCTAGAGTAGTACAAATTCAAAACTATTGTTCTGTGGTATTTTTTCCCTCGGTAAGATATAAAAACCTATCCAGTAATTTGTCTGATTGGTTGTAAACCAGAGTTATGAAGGTGGGCTTTTTATATAATACTGCAATACATATCCAAAATATGTGTATCTTCAGTCTTTCAAATAATGGAACACAGAAAATTATGTGGAAATCACTGGTAAAACTGTGCCATAAGTTTGACATTTGAATGCTCTCTTCTGTCAAGAGCTCCAGGTACCATCCAAAAGCCACAACTTAATTGGAGACCCAGAGTGAAAGGTTTATAGCCATGTTATTCAAACAAACACAGGTTGCTGTGAAATACCACCCTGACTGGACCATCTGTCTATCTGGGAGATTATAGTCAGTACACAGAGACAATGGATAAATCAGCTGCTTCTTGGCAGATCAGGCGCCTGCAGCAAAGCCAAAGTCTGCAGTTTGGTTTCTGCTCATCACAAGTGAAGCAAGAAGCCCCAATCAGAGGAGTGGCCAGTGACCTAGTATCTGCTTCAGAAAGGTCTTCCTAAGGGTCTTCAAAGTTGGACTGGCTGAATACCAATTGTATTTGAGTATCCACTGCTTACAGTTGCTTGTGCAACCCAACTAGATATTTGTTGAGATGTTGCAGTACTTATACCTTCAGTTATTTTTTTTTCATGTGACCTTTTCAAAATGAACTTGATTAAAATCTCAGATCCAAAAGCAACAAAGTTGACTGGCCAATACTGTGTTTTTCTATAACCATTTTGTGTGATGTTACATAAATATATTTTAAACAAAATTCAAAAGGAAACCCAAACCTGAGCTTTGTCAGTTAATTGTCTTCATAGGAAAACAGAGAGAAGGCATATCTGAGGCCACAGAGACATGCTCAATGCTACTTCTGTCTTCAGAAGATATACTCCTGGATGCCAGAATTTGGAATGAAAGATCAAAAAAGCCTGAAGTCTAAAATTTGTAAGAAACAAAACTCAAAATCATAAGCCTGAAAGATTAAAATCCTGAATGTCTTCTGCAGGAGATGAGATGGTGGATCTGTAGGTGAAGGCTTTCTCCATTGCTCCCCACAGTGGATCCCGATGAAAAGAAGCAGTCCATGGTTTTAAGATGTTTATTGTCATGGAGGAAAGTAGATGAGAAACTGTACCCCAGAATCTCAGGGTGGGCCTGAGGTTAAATACCTTTTGCAGGGAGGAGTGTCTGGGAAGGAAAATTTAATTGGCTACTCCCCTTTGGCCTTTTGGTACCTCATTAATATTGAGATCTGTCTTGAGGCTACATGACTGAAAGGCGCAAAACTATGGAGGGCTGCCACCTCTTATCAGGAGCCAGATTCTGGAGGTATGGCAAAACAGCTGCCATCCCTTAGAATCACTTGGGGTCCTAAGGTGGTTTCTAGCCTGTGCTCTACCAGAAAACAGGCTGCCTTTCAAGGTCCAACAGCGGCCCCCAAACATAAAATTATTTCATTCCTACTTCAGAACTTTAGCTTTGCTACTGTTGTGAATTGTAATGTAAATATCTGAAATGTAGGATACCTGATATATAATCCCACACCTGATATGCAATCATGGCCCACAGGTTGAGATCCACTGATCACTGGAAGAAAAGCTCATACATTCCTATTGTGTTGTAAGGTAAAATTCTTCAAATGGAACTGAATCATTTATTTTTCTCATGTGCACAATAATCAGTTTGGTTGGTTGTAAACTAGAATCATGGAGGTTGGATGTTTATATAATGCTCTCTCCCTACACATTTCCCAAACATGTGTGTGCTTTACTCTGTCAATGGCTCATACTTGAATAGTCTTCTTTATTGCTGTCATGTGACCAACTAGTCATATGAACTTTCCTTCTAATGCACTGGACCAATAAGAGTACGTGGTAATTTACTGATGGTAGCCTTGATCCCACTTCACTACAAATTTGCCATTGTTTGGAGGATTCCAGTGAATTCTGTTGTTGTTGTTTTCTTTTTTTCTATAGTACTGTAAATCCTCAGAGAAGGAAGTATGTAATATGTGCTGTTTACAGCTGTCACTGAAAATGAGTGGGAAAGTGTTAGAATTTTCAGATCCAGCAGGTCACAAAGCATACATATTTGATAGAGCAAAACAAGAACCAGTAAAAACATTTTGAATCCATCATCAAAAGTGAAGTGTTTGGTTTTATTTCTGTCATATGTAGTAAAAACAAGTCTATCTATGACAGTCACATGAATATGCAAAGATGGCTCCTCATTTCCCAAAGACTTATAAAAAAGAGGAGCCTCCCAATGAGCAAATGACAAAAGTTCAAAGGCTCCTGAGCTAGCATAGTTCTTTGTAATGCTGAGAGTGTCTTCCAACAGTCCTTATGACATACACATGTGTGTGTGTGTATGTGTGTGTGTGTGTGTGTGTGTGTGTGTGTGTGTGTGTCTGTGTGTGACCTTGGGGAGATAAGGACCTGTTGACTATGGTAAATTTCAGGGACTTCCTGAAGCTTTGAGTTGCTTGTTTGCTGAACTTAAGCTTTCCTAAAAGATGGACTGTTATCCAAGGAAACTACTTTCTAGCACAGGAACAGAAGCTCCATGGGATCTTCTGAAATACAGCCATTTTCCTGCTGTGGTCACTCTTGCTCTCCAAGAGGCTTTCTTGAATTAGAATTCTGTAGGACAACCTTTTTGATGCTTAGAGATGTTGAGCAGGAAAGAAATGAGTTTACCTCGATCTTCCTGGGAAAAGGAACCAAATGAAGCTATTCTAACTCCAGACTCTTTAATGATAAGTCTACTGATATACTTTGAATTCAACCTCTCACTGTAGATTTGAAAACACTGATCTTCTGAGTTGCCCTTTTATGGATCAAAACACTTAACAATCTTAAGGAAACCTGACATGACCACAGTGTCTGCCTTTGCAGAGGGGAAGGTGGCTCTGCTGCTTCCCCACACTGTAGTGTACTGTAGTACACTGTAGTTGAGGCACACAGCTTCCTGAGCCTTTCTAGTTTGGGACACAAATTCTTCACATTAGCCAGTTTGTGCCACCGTCCAGTCCTGAGTTAGTCATGACAGCCCTGTTCCCTCTCAACAGCTCAAAAACAGCATCACACACACACACACACACACACACACACACACACACCTCTTTTAGCAAACTATCCAAAACACAGCCTTCCTATCTCTCTTACCTGGCCTAGGGCACACAGGGCAGCAACACACAAACTTATAAGCTTACCATAAAGATCAGGGGATTTTTTTATCTTGATTTCTTTATTACTTTGTTAGTTTAAACTCAATTACACAGTTCTTTTGTGTGAACTTTGAAGATGGAAACATCAATGTTGGTTTATAATATCACCATGTAGGTACCCATCATAATGAGTTACTTTGAAAGAAGGATCTAAGACACACTTATCCATAAGAAAAATGAGTCTTCTCACAGTCTCACTAGAATATCCATAGGTATTCCTAGGTATTTGAATGCTATTGAAGTTCATGGCAAACAGAGACCCATCTCAATTTGAGATCTCAGAGGTTAAAACACATCTTATTTTGAAGACAGGCAGTTCTATCCAGCAAGAGCATTTTCATTTTCGGCTGTGAAAAGAAAGACCCTTGAAGTTTTTTTGTTTGTTAGTTTTTGTTTTGTTTTGTTTTTTGTCTCTGTTCATCCCTTCTTTGGAAATGGCTATTTAAATACTTGGCCAAACAAGCAGTATTTAATTTGAGATAAACTCTCCGTCTTTGGTTGACCTTTCGAAAATATAAAACTTCCACTGAAAAACAGAAGAGGATGGGTCTCACATTTTAAACGCTCATTAAATACATGGACTCTTTGTAAAGCTGGGGTGTCAAAGAGCAGCAGCAGCACCTTTGGGAGGAGGCTTGAAGCTGGGAAGCTGCTGAGCTGTGGACTCATAAGTGGCTAAGGGACTAAGTGCAAGGTTCCCACCAGGGAGGAGCTGCAAAAGGAAAAAACAGCTGCCAGGGGAGAACAGCTGCCAAGTTGAAGCTGGAATCACAGGAGTGGATTGAAGGGGATTCCCAGAAAGTCCCAGCTGCATCTCCAGGGCATCCCAGGGACACTGAGCCTTCGTGGGGTGACCATCAAACTGTAAAAGCTTGACTCCACACAACTTTTTCCTTACTAAATATAACTAAGTATGATCTAATATTTCTACTGCAAAGGCCTTTTCAAGACAAATTGAAGGCTTTTTCAAGACAAATTGAGAGAAAATGCCCTTCTCCCACATGTTCTGGTTTGAGGTTAGGAAAACACAGCCTTAACAGTCAGGAATGGTTAAGTCAGAACTGTGGCACTCGGTACTGATGAGAAGGGAAGCGAAGCCAGCACAGGAGAGCCAGGCCAGAACATCCCTCACCCACAAGGAACCCAGGGAAGATTGGCAAGGAGTGGGGAAGCTGTCCACAGGCCTTCAATGAGGAGAGTTCATTGGAGGAGGGTTGGCAGGCAGTATGCAGAAGCAATGGCTTACACTACAGCTCTACTATGACTCAGGGAAACAAAACCACATGTGGCTCAGCCCAGGAAGGTGTCTGATGTTTGCCTTTTTCTTCCTTGCCTGCCTGGATTCCTACATCAAGTCACCTCCTTCACATAAAAGGCTTCAGGGCAAAATTTCTCTAGGAAGTTTCTCAAAGCACTTTAAATGATTCTAAAACAGTCTGAAGACCCTCCGTGTTCTCAGAGGTCACAATTGCTTTGAAATTCCCAGCAGGCATTTTGTGTTCTCTGCCATCCCTTTAAAAGAAGATGCCACACTCTGCCCATTGTACCCACTTCTCAGGAGGTAAGTGCTGTGGGCCTCGCTGTCCAGCCTCCTGTGGAATTCTGACAAGAGTCACAGGAACTGGAGGATGAGAGCTGGCCATTCTGCTTATTTCTGACAGTTTTGTTGTATGAGGTTTGTCTCAGCAAAGGTGACTTACAGTATTATGATTGAGCACAAGAAAATAAGACTCATATATATGAGAAAGCTGGAAGGTGCGCTCTCTCTCATGAGCAAGCACAGTATAGCAGAGAAGCCATCTGAGAGGCAGACACGCTTCTTTATTTAACTTTCCCTCTCATTCCACCTTTCAACAGATCCAGGAGCTGAAAAACACTGACATTAAACTACAGCCTAGCTATTTTCATGTTTTTAATGCCATTTTTGAGACTATAAAAAGCAATACATGCTTACCATGGAAAAATCTGAGAAAACACAGGAACAAAATACAATTGTATTCTATTCTAGCCCCAGAACAGTTAGAGTTATTAACTTTTTAATTGTTTTAACCCATCCTTATTTACACAACACACAGAGAACACATATTCACACCGTAACGTAACACGTGACATGACCTCACAGAATACAGTAGTTTGCATCATACTGTTTCCACTTACAATGTATTGTTTTCCCACATTAAAATACTTTTAAAAAATTATTTCAGTGGCTCCATGATGTGACACAGCGTAAGTTACATTCTATGTTAGCTTTCTTCTATTGGTGACATTTTGTCTAATGGTGTTTGCTGTTTTAAATACAGCCAGCCTTCCACACTCATGGTTTTCACATAACAAATGTAACTGACTGCAGATTCTAAATGTCTGTGTGGAACATGCATGGACATTATTTTCTTCTCATTATTCCATAGACAGTGTATCATAGTAACTATTGACCCAGCATTTGTACTGTGTTAGATATTACAAAATAATTTAGAAATGTTAGCAAGCACATGAGAAGACTGCATTAAGAGGATGCAATTACAGGGCATTTTATTGCCAGGGGCTTGAGCATCTGGAGGATTTTGGTTGAGACTCCACAGATCTCAGGGAACCAATCCTTCATAATACAATATAATAATTTAATAAATGTCTACATATATCAGTCTATGTCTGATTCTTTTACTGTATCCATAATGCATATTGTTAAGTAGAATATTACCGGTTTACAGTGAAAGAGCCTCCTTTAAACCTGGTTGAGAATAGGTAGCTGGGGATGTCAGAGGCCCTAGCCGAGGACATGCCACTACTGTTTGCTAAACAGACACAGTATTAAACTGTGTTATAAATATTTTTCCTTATAGCCACAGATAAGAGTAGCAGTGAGCCCTCATCAAAGAAGCATCATCTTGCATGGACAGTGGTTAACAGAGACTCAGAATTGGTCAAAGCACAGAGAGTGACTATAAGTGCTCAGCACTAGGTACTTAGGGGAAATTATGGAAGATGGCATGGAACAAGTCTAAGAACTAAAAGTCAAGGAAGTCTGCTGCTGCAAAGTGTGTTTTCTAAATATGTCAGAGCTGTAACCCTCATCAGCATTTAGCAGCTGGGTTTGCCTACACAAGACTAGCATATGGTTAAGCCAGCCAAAATTCCAGCATAGGTGGGAAAAAGCTCAAGAAGCCATAACTAAGGAGCTATTGGCGATTGATGTGCTGTGGGAAGGAAAGTCAATTTTCTCTAGGAGTTCAGTCCCTGGGGGTAGGTTGCCCATGAACATATGGGCAGCAATAATTGGACTTAGTAGGTGATTTTTTTAAAAATGAAGGAAGATATGAGTTAAAAAAGGGTGTGAGGGAAAGTCATGGAGAGTTGGGAAGTTGGGAAGAATGAGGAGAGTATATGAACAAAATATGTATTATATGCATATATGGAATTCTCAGAAATTAAGCTAAACTTTACCACCTAAATGTTATGTACTTGTTTCTGTTCCTACAAGCAGAATATGTATTACTTGATTACCTTGTATAATATTCAAAGCTAAATGTTATAACTTAAAATGATTTATTACTATAAGAATTGAAACAATCGTTTCATTACTGTTAAAACACCATAGCTACTAATGTTTAATTTTCTAGAACAGAAAGAGGATAACTAAGTGTATGGCATCTTTAGATTGTCCCCAGTAAGACTGTCCAGAAGGTTGTTCATATATCATGAACAGTTCCATGTTCTGGTAATGAAAACTGATGCAGGCTTCAGGAGAAACTTAAAATATCCTTAAGGGCTGTCTTTGCAGAATCCTGGCTACAAACAGGGAAGGAGGAAGGGGCATTACTAACCCCAACTACCACGGTAGAAAACAGGCATGGAACAGATCTGTCTTGAGCAGAAGGGTTTGGGATGCTGACAAGGCACCGACTGATAGAACAGAACTCATGAGCTAAGGATGGGGTTGAAACAAATACTATAATGTTCAGGGAATGTTCCTATTGAGAAGAAAGTTTAAAGACAGGCTGACATAGGAATAAATCATTAAAAGCTCTACTAGAACTGGGTGCCTGAATGACATAAAACAATCAGGTCAAATGTATCATGAGTGAGGCATCCTGTCAAGAAGCAATGTTGGACAGATGCTCACCTAGGAAAGCAGAGTAAGCCGTCCAGTGAACATGTGGTACCACTTATCCAAAGATCCCTTTGGAATTGAGGAGTTCTTAGAGTGATCCAAAGATCTGAGCACACTGCTGCTCAAACATGAGGCTAAATGAGACACTCTCTGTATGAAGAATGTGCTACTGAACCCTTAGCTGTGGATCAGGAGAATAACACACAAGGGCAAGGAAAACGTGCAATATACTGAGGACCAGCACAGCTCATTAAATGAGGTCTTAGGACCAGGACATCGATAAAGCCAATTACTAGTATTTGCTTATAGGGTCTGGAATGGAAAGTATTCTCAAGACCTCTAATACACATACATCCCTTCACCAATGACATATTCTTTTGAAAAGGCTTGTGACTGGTCACTGAACCTCCTCATGAGTGAGTGTGAAACCTCTCATTCATGATACTGACCACTGCTGGCATAGTAAGGAGCCAAGAAAATCATACGAACAAACAAGAAAGCTGATTTGAGAGACATCAACCCTAAGTGAAGCCCACAGAATCACATTCCCTACTTCCTATTCAAGATCATTAGTAGTCAAAACCTTCAAACAACAACTTGCAAAAGACATGTAGGTAAGTGAAGTGAACAGCCAAATTTAGATGTATTCGCTACCATCAAGTGGGGCTAGCAAGCAGGGAATACATCTAGAAAATGAAGAGCAAGAGAGTAAAGATGACGTTAAAATGACTAAGGTACTAAAGTGATTTCCTTAATCCATCTTTAATAAGAGAAATGGAACCAAGCAGTCCTTTCAATTAGGTGGTAATATAGAGCTTACAAAAATGTCTGCAGCTGGTAAGAAAAAAAACAGACCCTGTATAAATACACAGCTCAGCAAGTCTGAAATGAGAGCTGTCTTTAAATGTGACAATTACAAATAAATCATTAGATGCAGGAAGTGGAGGGAGGGCAAGTGGAGTCAGGGTAGGAATTGTAGAAGGGTAAGAGATGGCAGGCAGTGCCAGAAAGAGTGAGTTTTGTATGCTGTGGAAGATAGGTTTTATGTGAGGTATTTGGGGTACTGTCACTACAGTACTAGCAGGCAGTCACACAAGTTTGTGAGCTCTTCAGTAAGTATGTTCTATGAAGGAGAGTTAGAATCATGAATCAGGAGTTGGGAGTGGCAGTCAGCACCATCATGTTTGTCAAAGCATCTTTTACTTGGTCAAGGAAGCTCTCCAGATCATCGTGCAAAGCCTAACTTAATTTATTAATTTTTATGTGTTAATTTAAGTATTTTTATATGAGTATACAAAATAGTGAGTTTCATAATGGCATCTTCATGTGTGTGTGTAATTATACTCTGATCTGCTTTCTTGTCCTAGGCTAACTTAGTTATAAAGTACATATGTTCCACTCTGTTAGTCCAGCAAAGTTTGTTTGACAGATGTATGTTTGATAGACATACATTATCTTCCTCACTTGTGCTGCAGGGATGCACGTTTTATAAAAATATACTTTTTTAAGTCTCTGTCTTTGTGGAGTTTATGACCTTGGTGAGGCAGCAACACTTCAATTAGAAAATAATGCAAACTAGTGTAAGCTAAGCTGTCAGTGGATGAGGTACAGACTCTGAGGGACACAGAAAGAAGAGTGGTGCTAACACAGACATTAAAAGTGAAGAAAAAAGGCATTAAGGAGGTGGAACATAAATATAGGGTTTAAGGATGGGAAGGCACATGCAGGGAGGAGACACAGACTCTGGATGGAGAACTGGGAGCAGGCTCAGTGTGTACAACAGGGAAGATGTATACAAACTGGCTAGAATAGGTAGCTTTGGTGTGGATATGAGTGATGTAATAGAATGTGAAATAAGGCCACCAGACATAAAGGGTTAGAGGGCTAGAAAAGGAACAGGACATGGTTAACTGAGCAATGATTGATTATGAAGCTTAAGCAAGAGAGTAGCATAAGGAGACTAGCTTTTGTCTATTAAAAAGAACACAGACCTGATCAGAGCACACAGAAAGTGTGCCCCTAAAATAATCATTACTTTATCTGCCGACATTGTGATCTAAGCTTCTACACATTCTCAGATAACAACTGAATTATTTTGCTTATTGGATGCTCTGCTACTGTATGTGGCTCCCTCTGTCCTATTTCTACATGGTAGACAGAGAGAACCTGTAAGATTGTAATTAGACTATACTACTCCCTTTTGGGAACTGTCACATAGTTCACCAAGACTTACTATTGCTGTGGCAAGATACCTGGCAGAATCAATGTATGGGAGAAGGGATTTATTTTGGCTTAAGGTTTCAGAAGGTCTGGCTCATCGTAGAGGAGAAGAGAGCATTGGAATAATTCCCAAAGCAGCAAAGCACAATGCAGTGACTTGTTCACATTATGACCCCGACCAGAAAGCACAGAGTAGAACTGGCTGGAGGAACACTCCTAGTCAGCTAACCCAGACACCCAGGCTTTGCCTCCTAAAAGTTCTTAAAGCCTGAAAATCACAAAACAAGCCACAACCAAAACTTCAAAACATGAGTCTGTGGAGGACATTTCAGCATGAAACCATGGCAATCCATCCATGACTCCCAAAGGTTCAAGCCTAGCTCACAGGGAAAAATGCATTCAGTCTAACTTCAAAAGTTCCATGGGTCTAGACACTCAGCATTGTTCAGAAGTACAGACTCTCTTATGAGGCTCAAGGGGAATTCTTAGATGTGAGCCTGTAAAAAAAAATTGATCATAACATGACCAGCCAAATAACTCTAATATATAATTCCATAATAGGCATTCGCATTCCAAAGGGAGGAATGAAGATATAGAAAGAAATGATTGGACAAGGTCACTTACAATGAATTGGGGAAGTATTAACTCCTACAATCCCTTATCTGGCAATCAAGTGATAAAGAGCATGAGGTGAGATTCAAAAGGTCCAGGTTTGGGTAACCTTACTATGGCCTTGTCCTTTGCAGCACACATGGCCTCTTTTTCAGATTGGCTCCATTTGGCACCTGAAGATTTCCTTGGTGGTTCCCACGTTCCTATCACCTTCAACATCCTCTTGTCTCAACTGTAGCTCAGGCTTCAGCCTCATCTCTGCAGCTTTGACTTCCCAGGGCTGGTCTACAGGAAATGGGAGCCTGTGACACTCTTCTTGCCCTTAATGGCCTTTATGAGGGGACCTATGTGCAAGCATTCACGAGCTTATAACACTTACATTCTGTATGCATACAGAATCAGCATCACATGGATGATCTGTTGCCTGAGAGTTGACTAGGCCCCCTTGGCTCCAGATCTCCTGAGTATATGAGAAGCTGGATCCAGAAAGGTATTTCCCTAAATAGTTATGTTGGAGCAGAAAGTTCCCACAGCTTACTTTTTCACATGCAATCCTTCAAAGGAAAGTTTTCCATAGTTTTGTACTTTTGAATCTTGGGGCTTTCAGTGGGTCAGGGTCTAACCTACTAGCTACATTTCCTGCTATCTCATTGGGAAGTAGACAGTATCTCATTTGGGGAATTTCTTTAGCAATTATCAGCTTTCATCAACAGTGCTTAATTTGTTAAAACTTTAAAGGTGTTAAAAGTTTCTTTACTCACCAAGCTGCAAATTTTGAGCCACCAAGATGACTCACTTGGTAAGGGTGCTTGCTTCCAAGACGGACGACTTGTGTTTGATACCCAGAACCCATGTTGTGGAAGGAGAAAACTGATGCCTCTACGTTGTCCTCTGACCTCCACATGTATTCTTCCATACATCCATCTTCATGCAGACATGTTATACCCTCTCTCTCTCTCTCTCTCTCTCTCACACACACACACACACACAAGCAAGTAAATGTTTAAAAAGCATACATTTTTTATGTCATTCTGCTCAACATTTTGCTCTGAATTCTCATTATAAACACATTAAAATCATTGAGCTACAACTATGCCACCCCCTCCTGATCATTGTACAGTCCTAAAATTTCCTCTACCAAACCAATACATTAATTTTGAATTCAGTATCCCTAAAATTTTCAGGATATGGGAAAAATGTGATATGGAATGGCCTATCACCTGAGGCTGTGTTATCAGGGGGAACATCTCAATTGCAAAACTTACTGGTTGTATTTCTATTGGAGTTTCTTTTTTGTCTTTCCACCAGGATGGTCCATTAAGCTCCTTACATAGGAACCTTTGGCTTCTTTAGCTTGAAGCTCCAAACTTTTTAACCCCGCCCCACAAACCAGTTCTAAAAGCCTAAGAACTACAGGATCAGGTATGATCCTGCAGCAATGATCCAATTTTCTGTAGTAACTACTTACTTTCTCATTGTAACAAAACACCTGATAGAAGCAACCTAAAGGAAGAGGAGTTCCTTTGCCTTAGCATTTTAGTAAGTACAATCCCTCATGGGCCTGGGTGTCAAGGCAGCACCTAAAGGTTCTGTCCATGGTGAAAGCTCACAAGGCAGAAGTTTGTTTGCAGCATGCTCACAGACCAGAAGGCAGAGAAGCACAGTGAACCTAAAAGTTAGTATAACCTTCAAAGACCTGCTCCTAAGGGCCTACTTCAACCAACCACAGCCAGTCCCTACATTCTCAAGCAGTGATTCTCAGTCAGTGGGGGTTTAACTGACCTTTTCACAGGGTTGCCTAAGACCATCTGCATATCTGATATTTACACTCTGACTCATAACAGTAGCAAAATTGCAGCTATGAAGTAGCAACGAAAATAGTTTTATGGTTGGAGGTCACCACAACTTGAGGAACTGTATTAAAGGGTCACAGCATTAGGAAGGTTGAAAGCTACTATTCTAAAGGCTCCATGGCCTTCAGCATAGCACCACAAGTATAAAATAATAGCAACAAGCAATCAAACCATGAGCCTTTGGAAGACATTTCACATTTAAGCCATAGCTGTCTTTTTCTGCTCTCTCATCCGAAGATATGAGTCTTCTACACACCAAAGCTTTCTGCTTCCTTCCTTTCTTCACTATTCATGCATTGTTATTATTCTCACATGTTAATACCAATATTTTAAATTATTTTTTCCCTTATTGGAGATTTTCTTTATTTACATTTCAAATGTTATCCCCTTTCCAGGTCTTCCCTCTGGAAACCCCCTATCTCATCCCCCCTCCCCTTGCCTCTATGAGGGTACTCCCCAACCTACCCATCCACTCCCACCTTCCTGCCCTGGCATTCCCCTACTCTGGGGCATCGAAGCCCCACAGGACCAAGGGCTACTCCTCCCGCTGATATCCAACAAGGCCATCCTCTGCCACATATGTAGTCAGAGCCATGAGTCCCTCCATGTGTACTCTGTGGTTGCTAGTCCAGTCTCTAGAGGTTCCAGGGGTTCTCTCCAGTTGACACTGTTGCTCCCCACAGGGGCATGTGAATCCTCTCAGCTCTTTCAGTCCCATCTCCAACTCCTCCATCGGGGACCCTACGCTCTGTCCAATGGTTGGCTGCGAGCATCTGCCTATGTATTTGTCAGGCTCTGGCAGAGCTTCTTAGGAGACAGCTACATCAGGCTCCTGTCAGCAAGCACTTCCCAGCATCTGCAATAGCATCCAAGTTTTGCAACTGTATATGGGATGTATCCCCAGGTGGAGCAGTCTCTAGACAGCCTTTCCTTCAGTCTCTGCTCCACACTTTGTCTCCATATTTTCTCCTGTATTTTGTTCCCCCTTCTAAGAAGCATTGAAGCATCTACACTTTGGTCTTCCTTCTTCTTGAGCTTCATATGGTCTGTGAATTGTATCTTGGCTATTCTGAGCTTTTGGGCTAATATCTACTTATCAGTGAGTACATACCATGTGTATGCTTTTGTGACTGGGTTATCTCACTCAGGATGATATTTTCAAGTTCAATCCATTTGCCTGCAAATTTCATGAAGTCATTGTTTTTAATAGCTGAGTAGTTCTCCATTGTGTAAATGCACCATATTTTCTGTATCCATTCCTTTGTTGAGGGACATCTGGGTTGTTTCCAGCTTTTGGCTATTATAAATATGGCTGCTATGAACATCGTGGAGCATGTGTTCTTACTACATGTTGGAGCATCTTCTGGGTATATGTCCAGGACTAGTATAGCTGGGTCTTCGGGTTATACTGTATCCAATTTTTAGTCTCCTTTTCTCGCCAACTGTCCTCATGGGGTGGAAACTTTGGTTTGTCCTGTTTATGTGTATGTTCTCAAGCACATAGAGCTTTGAAGAAAGTTCATTGTGCTTGTTCAGTGGGAGCAGGAGTGAGTGTCACAGAAACATGAGAACTAAGGATGAGAAGTAGATGCAAGCTGTGAGACTAGAGGAAAGGGTAGAAGCTCAGAGCAACTCCTAAATATGCCAGGGCCTTTGTATGATTAGCAGGATGGATTGAAGAAATTCTGAGCCTCTCAGCAAAGCCCTGCAGTCAGTTAGCATGTCTTAAACATGGACCGATGAGATCATGGTGTTATGAAGGAGAAGCATCTTGGAACTAAGTAAACATAAATCAGATTCATTAAATAGCCCTCACCACAAATAACCCTCCACATGCCTTTTCCATTTATTTCCAATGAGGTTGAGAAATGCACATTTTTTTTTATTTCTATTTTTAATGATGTTTGGTAATCACTGCAAGAGGATTGTTTTAATTTAGTCAGAATTCTCATATTGGCATGCCACGGTCCTTCAAGAGCTTATTTTTTGAAATGGCATTGTGAAATTTCTATGAGAAATATTGCAACATGTTGCTTTACAATTAAAAATCCCAAAGAGGCTAGTATATGTGGGGACTGGAGGAAAAATATACAGTGTCCGAGATGTGAAAGAAAACCAACTGAACCTGGGAAGGAAAACCCTTAGGATAAAACAAAAACAGTAATAGGGTGGGTTAATTTTCCTAAAGTGAGGCTATAAATAACAAGCTTAGGACAAGAAATGAGATCAGATTAACGTAAGAAAGAGCAAACAGGATGGGTGTGGAGGAGGGCATGCCTGCTGCTGACCTCAGAGGGACAAGCAGGTGCAGGAAGGCAGCTTTGCAGAAAATGTTTACCCTACTGTCAGCATCCATCTGGAGAGAAGGGGTCCAGATGGCTAGAGACAGGAAAGGAAGTGAGGAAGTATGGGGGTGCACATTGGGTTCCTTTACAGGGAAGACACAGCTAGAATCAGCCCACACACCTTTATAAATATTATACTTTTGTGCCACTGATTCCTTCCCACAAGCTACTTCTAAAGCCATGCCCGGCTCCTTCCAGGTAATCTAGAAATGTGAAGCTCTTCTTGTAGCTGGCATCATCCCCTTACCATTTTAATTTTAAAGTTATGGCAAAGGTGGTCACAAAGCACCAAGGTGCTATCATATTACTAATTGCACTGATACCTGTCAAGCCAGGCCATGTGTCCCCACAGTTGTGTGTGCCCACCATAGAGCAACTTCATGGTTGGAAACACAGGGCATTTGCACATTCTATATTTACCTTCTCAGACTCCAGGTTTCTTAGTTAGGGTTTTATAGCTGTGAACAGACACCATGATCAAGGCAACTCTTACAAGGATAACATTTAACTGAGGCTGTTTTACAGGTTCAGAAGTTCAGTCCATTATCATCAAGGTGGGAGCTTGGCAGCATTCATATAGGCATGGTGTAAGAGGAGCTGAGAGTTCAACATCTTGTTCTGAAGACAAACTTGTGAAGACTGGCTTCCAGACAGCTAGGATGAGGGCCCTAAAGCCCATACCCACAGTAACACACTTCCTCCAACAAAGCCACACCTACCCTGCTCCAACTAGGTTGTACCTCCAAATAGTGCCATTCCCTGGGCCAAGTCTATTCAAACCATCTCATCAGGTTTGTCTCCTCTCCCCACCCCTCTCTCTCTTTCTGCATATCTATATTTCTTTTAGAACTTTCCATTGTGGAGCATCTTTATCTTGGACAGAATTCCCTCCTATTCAAACTATTCTCAGAACAACAGATTCAAATGTCCAGGAAAAAGTCCAGAAAAGAGCAGAGTAAATTTCCCTCTGTATGAAGAAATAGATGAAGTTTCTACCCCTCGAGTTGGAAAAAAAACCACAATGAAAATATAAATATTATCTTGCCGTTTACAGAATGGGTTTAGCTTATAAAACAATTGATAATCACTTACCGGAATGAAAACAACTCCATAGTTCTCCAGTTCATCTCTGACTGTGGCAGGTGAGAAAACACATTCCCATTCCTCCTCCAAGGCAGGACCAGCTTCTCCAGTTTCCAACCCCCATGGGTGACCCACCGTAGAGGGCCTTCTCTCTCATGATTATGCCCTTCTCAGGGTAGTGTGTATCCAGTGACTGACAGAAGCAGAGGTAAGAAAGCCCAGCATGAGGATAGTGTGAATGGACTACATATGTTATGTTTTTTTTTACCCCCCCCTTCCCACAGATATTCATTTCTGGTTGACACCAAGCTATATCCAATTACCCATGTTTGCTATAGAACCTATCTTGCAAGTTAGTTTTGGGATAGTCCTAGAAGGTGGCTAATCTAATGGAATTATGGTGTGAAATCCCTGATACCTGATGGTCAACGAGGATTCAACTCAAAAACAAAGAACATGGAAAGCTCAGCATGGTAGCTCATGCCTGGGATCCCAACACTTGGAAAACTGAGTAAGAGAACTGTTCCACATTTAGGGACAGCTTGGGATATATAGGGAACTGCAGGCTGGCCTGTAGTACAGTAAAATATCAATCCTCCACCACCAAAAAGTGATGGGATCAGGCACAAAGCAATGCCTCTGTGGGTGACATGAAATATTTTACTCATGGAAGAGAACTCACTAGCTGATGAGGTCTATATGGTAAGTGGAAGGGAATAGAAATGGCACCAGTTATATGAATATTGCTGAGAACCACAACTGATATTCTAAAGACAAAGGGCAACTGTGTGGCATCTCTAGGTAACTGAAAGCCAGGTAAAAAAAACAGAGCATGTCCCCAATCTGTCACTAAGAGGCTCTTGCATCCTCCTTCAGGAGGACAGAAAGGAACTGAAACTCAAGCTCCATGTAAGACCTATCACTTATTTTCTTGGGTGACTATCCAGGGAAGACTTGCTCTTCAAACCTGGTTGGGGTAAAAAAAAATGGAACCCTTAAAGAAAGATCATCTAGAAAGATACCTCTGAAAAACCCAAGTATCCTGAATTATAGTGTCTTGACGAGTGTCTATGGGTTTCCTGGGATGTTAACATTTCAGTACTCAGGCCCTAGTAACAAACCAGGTACACTGTGGACTCTGCAATGCCTCAGAGCTTACAGCAGGAACCCATCTCTCCCGTTAGATCTTGTAGTCCCTTCTTGTCTGTAAACCTGAAATCTCTGTCATTTAAGATGTAACTCATAACTCTGGTCTATCACCCTGGCCTTGAGGTCTATAGATAGAATTAAATAATAATCAGTAGAGCATAAGAGAGTGACAGAACTCTCTTCCAAAGAAGCTATGATTCTTCCTAATAGATACTGGCTGATGCCAGGAATGAACCAGATGTAACAGATTTTGGCTTGGTCAAATAAAGTTGGGTGATGATCATCTATAAAGAATAGTTCATGGATTTTCATACATTTTATATGATAGGATTTGCACTCAGCCATGTAGCAGTCTCAATTTTAGTTGCTGTGGGTCCACAGTCTGTCCCTTCCCTCTGGGGCATTAGATCTTCTGTACACCAGACCAAGGATGTGTGAAGCAGAGTCTGAAAATAGTGTTCACAGGGCTCTGGTCTGGCAAGGAATGCTGGGAATGTTACAGCTCTTAGAAAAGGAGTGGATGGACATCACAGGGCAAGTGGGTCCTACAGTGGCTGCAGCGGTGATGACAATGTCAGAAGCTCACACTCTAATGTGATCCTCTGTGAGCAACAGGAGCCCAGCCAGGCAGGTGGGTCCAAGGTCCAAAGACGAGTACTTCCAGAGAGGGAATCTTCCCCCAAGTGTAACATCTCAGTAAAAGCAGTCAGTCTCAGAAGATCCTTGATGACATAACTTGTGTGCTTTGGTCCATATGGATAGGGACTGTTTGAACATTGGAGAGTGGGATGTGATTTTGGGGGGTAAATACTGTCTATTGTCTGAGGGTAACATGCTGGTGATGTTCTATTTGTATGGGGAAGAATTACAGGTGCTGTTCTACGTGACTGGTATCCTATGATAACCTAGTTAGGGTGGTGGTTTGTGCCCCCAAAGCATGGAGACAGGGAGAAAGTTAGTACTACTCCTGTCTTCTCAAACTCTGAGATTTCCAGGGGTTGAGCATGGGACCTTACCAGTCCCATGCCTTCCTCTGGTGACATGGTACACATGCCCTACTTTGGTGAGACTTTATGAGTAAAGCTTCTGACATAACCTTATAGCACCCCCCCCCCGATAATCTGGCTCTTATGATCTTTCTGGCCCCTCTTGTGTAATATTCCCTGATCCTTGGATGAAGGAGTGTTTTGTAGACCTATTTATTGGAACTGGGCTCAAAAATTCTGCAATTTGATTGCTTGTAGTTTTCCCTAATAGCCTCTGTTGCAAAAAGACGTTTCCTTTATGAGGGAAAGAAGACTTTACACTTATCTTTGGGTCTAAGTACAACCCTGCTGGTATACTAAATGAGCGGTTATAGATTCTGCTCCAATTACCATGATTTCATTAGCCCTGAGTAGCCATCTATCCTTCTAGTACCAGGTATCAAATCCTTCTAGTTGAGTGGGTCTTAAGTCACAGTGAGAGTTGATGGTTACCATCAAGGTATATACAACACTACTGTACTCTCAGGTTTACTGTGCCATGTTGGTCATTGATACAGCAGGGTCTCCATATACTCAGGCTATAGTTAATTATTATAAATCTGAGACTGCTCTTGAACTTATGATCATCCTGTATCCATGTCCTGAGCGCTGGGATAACAAGTACAAACAACCACACATACCTAAAAGTATAGTTTTAAACCAAAATCCTATGAATTAACCTTCATTTTGTCTAAATGTAGGAAAAGATACTTAGAGTTTGAATGTACTATAGAGAATCTCCTTTACCCACTACTGTTGTATTATGTTTAAGGAGCTGGCCAAGCAAGACATTGGCAGGCTATTTGCCATGCCTGATAATATTATGGATTCCAGAGATAAGTTCTATATTAATTCTCAGATGTAAATTCCAAGTGTAGCAGAGCGTAGTGGTGCACTTAATCCTAGCCCTCAGGAAGTAGAAGCAGGCAGGCAGATCTCTATGAATTCTATTACAGATCTACATGATGAGACCCTATCTGGGAAAAAAATAAAGAAAAACAAAACAGCAAACAACTCCCTCACTCCTAAAATTATAAGTTTATTTTAAACATGCCAGTAAATCATTTAAACTCTAGTTGTTGAAAGTAGCTAGACTATTTATTTTTAAACCTGGATTTTCCACCAGGAAGAAATGAAGTAAAAAGTTAATTTTTTTTCTATCTTTTCTTCATGTTCTAAAGACCAGAGATTTCACACCTGGGATCCTGCTGTGGTGAATATTTGGTTGCACAAGACATATTTCATTTTTGAGTGAGACTCCTGGCAGGAAAGGGGTCTCTAGTGCATCCAGATTGAGCCCCTGTTGGAGAAAAAATACTTTGTGAACCTTACTGAAGGTTTCAGTGTAGAAATCATAGCATGGTCCCTGACAGCCAGGACAAGTACAGAACTCTTCCATCGGGTAATTATGACTTTAAAAAAAATTCCAAGCGATTTTTAACCTGTCAGAAATGGCATAAGTCATCATGGGACACCAGGCATAACAACTGGGATCTCCCATGTTCCTCTCCTCATGTGCTGCATCTTCGCAGGACTCACCAATTCACGGCTCAGCAGCAGGCTATTTTCAGATGAGGTTCATTGTGATCGAGCAGAACAAGACTCAAAGGCACACAATCCATACTGCATATGGTTCATACATCTCTGCCATGGTTACACTTGTGCCTTTCTCTAAGATCAGGACTATGGTCATACAGGGGTGCTTTTACAACTGTTTACAAGAAGAACTTTGTTTAGGGAGGTTCCATGGGACACATGCTTGTCCTTCCACACCTCACATTGAAATTGAATAGTCAGTGTAATAGTATGAAAGAGAGAGAATTAACAAGGGAAGTGGCTGGGCTGATGCTACCATAAACGCTGAGTTTAACTCCTTCTTGCTCTCCTAAGCATGTTTGGTTTCTTCTATAAGATGGTGCAATGTCAAGGCAGGTGGAGACAGTCATCATGAATGGCACCAGTATGCACTGTAGCTTTCCTAAGGACTTCTAAACTACTGCTGCCACTCAGTAGTCAGCCTGCCAGCTCAAAGAGCAAGTTTGAGTATCCAGCATAGCAAAGGAATCAACACACAAGCTACCTTGGTGCTATCTTGCGAATCAATGGACACATTCTGCATATTGATTTACCTTTCCTTTCTTTAAGACTTCAGCAAACATTGAAATTTGGGTACTTATGTGTATGTGGCTCTCTGACATGGTCCCATATATGTCAGTACATTCACTCACACACAGGGGTTCCTTTACAGTGAAGAAAGTGAATGGTGGTCCAACATTGTGGGATTCACTGGACATTTCACATAAGGTGGCATTTAGAAATAGACATAAGTCCCTGTTGCTGCCAACTGAAGTGGGGGTTGGTGTGCCATCTTAAGCTCTAATCTACAGAGATAGGTGCTCTTCTCCAGGAAACAACATGGACACTGAGTTAAAGATCTTTATATGACAAGGAATCTAAATATTATGCTATAACAAAGAAGTAATTTCAGGCATGAATCTAAAATCTTAGGCTAGAACAAAGAAGTAAGTATCAGACATGAAAATGACTTTGGGCTAGGATAGGGAAGTAGGCTCAGATATTTTGGTCACCCTGATAAGCCCTTAGAAAAATCAATCATGGAAGTGATAAGGGAACTTTGTTTATTGCCGTGCTTGTTCTTTGACTATTTGTGTTCATTTTCTTGCTTGTTCCTTGACTCTTTGCATCTATTGTGTTGCCAGATCCTCAACCTAGAACTGACCTTAATACTTCCATGTATTTAAAATGGTATAAAAGTAAAAAGGAGGAGGGAAAATAGGATAGGGAATTTCTGAGAGAAGGGGGAATGGGGAAATGGGATGACATCTGAATTATAAATAAATAAAATATCCAATTTAAAACAAAAACAAACAAACAAACAAACAAAAAAACAAACAAATAAAAACGATCTTTACATGAGACTGTATTGTAATAGAACATGCAACCAAAATCAAGTGTGGGAGCAGGAGTGTGCCCATGTACCATCACTCTCTGATTCGTGGAAGAATTTGAGAACTTTCTTTCTGTTTCTGAGATCTAAGTTCTGTGGGTCATCTCCCAAGGGGACACACACACTTTCAACAGTGAAAGTTCCAGTGACATCTAAGCTATGACTGCCTAGAGCTAACTAGAGTGATACCACCAACTTGACAGAGCTAAATTATTCTGATCTGTAGGAAGGTTCAGGATGCTGTAACCCAGTGTGGAAAGAAAAATGTGAACCTTCAGTGTCTAGCTGGTGTCCCTTGATATCAATATAAAGAGGATAATTTTAGCCTTAGAAAGATGTGGTGATCAGGCGCTCTGAATTCTCAGTGGTGACAATCAGCATTGTGTTCCTTGGCCAACAACTACATCTATTCAACCTTTTAGAATAAGGAAAATCTTAAAAAAAAATGAAAATGGAGACATGGCAGATCAGTCTTGGCCACAAAGCCAGGTGGAAAAGTATGGTCAACCAAGACCATGGAGGAGGTGCCCTGGAGTAGATCCCCCTGAAGTGAATCAGTCAACATCAAGAGTGTACTGAGGCAGACCTGAAGCAGTACCACAGGACTCCCCTTCAAGGCAAGGTTTGCAAAGCCAGCTGTCAGTCTTGCCAGGGCTATAGATGGCTGCTTTGCCTCCTGGAATGTCCTATATTCAGCACTGCTTGAGGCAGAGACATGTTAGCCTATTTGGTCTGCCTGGTACACGCAGCTGCCACAGTGATACAGGCAGTGGGGCTAGTTTGCTTCTTCCCCCACCTGATCCTACTTCCTGCCTTATATTCCAGAGCTACAGGTGCCTACTATTCATCCTACATCCCAGAATTCTTTTATATGGTTTGCTGTCTGCGAACACCATCTACATGCACGCACACACACATACACCCCACCATATTCAGACACATACCACTCCCATTGCACACTACCCAGTCCTGGTGAGCTGCAGTTCAGATGTGTCCCACGTGGCCTCTGATGTGGGATATCTTGTTCTCCTGTTCTGGAGTCCTCTCTACACAGCAAAGCAGGTCTGCCTCTCTGCCCTGACCACCTCATAGTGCCTCTTTAGAAACAGGCAACTGGCCAGTTGTGGTGGCCACAAGCTCATAGGATTTTCTGAAGGAGGCAGAAGCAGGAGAATCACAAGTTTGAGTCCAACATTGGGTTGGAGAGATAGCTCAGTGGTTAAGAGAACTGACTGCTCTTCCAAAGGTCCTGAGTTCAATAATAGCAAACACATGGTGTCTCATCTGTAATGGGATTTGATGCTCTCTTCTGGTGTGTCTGAAGACAGTGAAAGGACAGTGTACATAAAATAAATAAAATCGTTTTAAAAAATAAAGGAAACAGGCAGCTATAGAGAGTGGGGTTCTTTGTATTCATAGCAGAGAACAGGACAGTGGCACCATTTCCTACCCCCTGCTGAAGACAGGATAGGTTAAAATGTGAAGAGGGTGGGCTGAAGCATGGGAGCCATGATCCCACAGTCTCTGCTTTCACCCGTACTGTCTCAAGCACTGATGTTTGAATTAGGGCAAAGGGCACAGACCCTGGGTATTGAACCCACTGTAGTGGTTCCCCATCTGAGAGGTTCCTATGGGGACAACCAGGCTTATTTTGGAATAAAGGACTATTCCAGGAAAGATCTTAGAAGTCTGTTGGATCACAGCAGGGGACATCTGTGTCAGTACATTTTTTGTATGTAAGAAAAGACTCTACGTTTCCTTTAGCCAGGAAAAGAAGTCACAGAGCTGCCTCTGAAAGCTTGCAATTAGTCAGAGAATATTCAATGCCCAATCTCTATACATGCCTGTGTGGGAAGTCTCTAGTTGTAGATCTGGCAGTGGGGAGTTCTTAGTATACTCATGCCTCTCTGCAATGAAGAAGACCAGGCCAACCCATACAAAGGTAGAAAAGTAGCATTTTTGCTCAACAAAGCTATTGCATTCTTAGCTTTGTTTGGGGCACACACATGCCTGGGCAAAGGAGGGAAACCCTCACTAGACTCTGTGCCATACTAGAAGAAGGGAAAGTATTTAGAGAAGACAGGAGCCCAGGAGACTGTGGACAAAAAGGCGTGGTTGTACTGAAATACACTACACAAAGCAATGCCAAGTGGAAACATTAAACTAGAATTGCAGAGGGCTATTTAAAGTCCGAGTTATGAACTGCTTATTTTCTGGGTGATTCACCATCTAATTTCTCCAGAGCATTTTGCAGCAACTTCAGAAGGTATAGAAGGGCATCCCACCATGACAACCACTGCCATTTGGTGTTTGGTGCAAAGAAAAATCAAAACTGAGACTTTTCTTGGCATCTCTGAAGCAAAGAAACAGAGAGGCCAAACATCTGATCAGGCATTGCATGCATATCTAACCACTGAGACAAGTTCTTTGAATTTTTGTTGTCATTTACTCTCAAGCTTTAAACTGTTACACAAGTGATTCATATGTGTGGGACATGTCTGTGTTTGGGTTTGCAGGACCATCTCCTACTCATGTAACCTCCAGCTAAATGTACTTTCAGGGAACAGGGAATGTAGGTAGGTGGTCAGAGTGTTTCTCCTTGCTTTTATCCTATGGCAGAGTTTTGTTTGTTGTTTGGTTTTACATTTTGAGGACTACAAATGTTCGTGGGATTAAACAATACTAACCAATCAACCAACCGAACAGAAAACACAAAAGCAAACCGGTGGCTAACTGGCTAAGATTCTAAGGCAAGGAGGACTGACAGTAAAAGGCTGTGATAGGTTAATGATATAATGAAAGGAACTAATGTTCCCTTCTCTATGGGCATTAGTAAAAGATCTTGACTAGTCACGGTGTAGATATTAGTTGTGTATACTGGTTCCCATAGGGTAAGTACAGAGCTGGGGGTTGGGGGATGACATCAGAAATTTTGTGGAGACAGCTGACTCCAACTCCCAGTGCTGGCTCAGTAGCATCCCCTTGGAAGCATAAAATGGGTTCTAGTTACTGGTACACATTAAGGAATAAGTAATTGAATCAACTCAATGTATTGGTTTTCCTCCAAGTAAGTCAAGTTTTTTCTTTTTGACCCAAAAATCTTGTGTAGCCAAAGCTGGCCTTGAACTTGGTATGTAGCTGAGGATAACTCTGAAATCCTGATGCTCCTACTCTCACCATCCAAGTGCTGGGACTATAGCCATACAGCACACGACCAGTATGTGGTGAGGCAATTTGTTAATGCTGTCTTATATATTTTCTCTAATTTTCCATGTCATGTTTTCCTCCATGTTCTTTAGCAAGCAGAATGTTTACAATGTTTGTTTGGATGCATTTGTCCCCTAAGTTCATCCTCTCTGTGAGAATTCAGCTCACTGTGAGTGGAATATAAAACTCTGAAAACAGTAGCCAGTTTTCACACTGCTCTCATGTAGTTAGGGTTAGTGATTCATATGAACTTTAATAATTGATTTATTGATAACATAAATAAAAAAATAGATGACAAAAGACTTTATTTAAAATATCTAGAGCCATATAGTTCAAAATGCAAAAATAAAAGACAATTTCTGGAAACTTAAAGGACTGTCTAAAACCCACCAGATTAATATCTAGTATTTAAAATATAATATCAAAATCTAAGCGGATCTTTGTGTTTATTTTTATGTTTCATGATATCTGAGATAGAATTTTATTCGCCCAACTAGTCTACTAACTGTTTAAGCTCCAATGCTTAAATTTATAACTTGGGTCTTTTCTCACAAACAGAAATACATAGCATTGAAGTCTTTCTATACAACAAAATGCAAATAATTCAAAAACCAAGCAATGGATTTCTATTGTAAACAGACAGCAAGGTATGCTTCTTTTGCAAACAGTGGGGGTAAAAGGATTCCAAATTGAGCTAGACTCACTCCTACTTGAAGGCTGTCTAGATTACCCATTGCCCATTAGTGAAGCACAAGCTGTGTGCAATACACTTCCACCATTCATTACCCAGGATTCAATACCCAGGTAGTGCGAAGCAACTACATTAGCCTCAGTTTAGATTTCAAGAAGCAAGGCTTACTGTGAGACTTGGACAGAGCCACTGTGGGGCCTCGCTGGTTTTCCAGGTAAACAGCTAGGGTTTCCTCTGCAGAAGGTATTACTATTTTTAAATACAGATACAAGAGTTGGAATTTCCACTGCGAGACTTAGTTTTGGGTCAGAGTAAGAAGTTCAAAACACAAGGTGGAGCTTTCAGTGTGAGACGGTTAATAGGGAGAGTTAAAACCAGGAGAAAGCCTCTTTTCAGACAGAGATTTTTCAGAAGACAGAGACTTTTCAGAAGTAAAAATAGCAAAACAAGAATAGAAAAATATAATAGCTAGAGAGTTTCTCATTTCTAAGCCCAATAGCTTTTGTAAAAACTACTTTGAAAGAAGGATCTCACTTGAAGCTAGCCCTTAGACATCTTATTCCCCACTACCACCAGTGTAGCCCTATGGTACAGAGAGCACTGGCTTGAAGGGACAAAGCTGCCAAGTAGACATCTTGAGAGGTGAGGACCACATGGCGAGTGAGCAAATGGGCTGGAGATGGTATGTTGTATAGCACTGGCTTAGAGCAAGAGGCAGAAGGGAGACGAGCAATAGGAATTTTTATAGATAAATGGAATAATTTGAGATCTAGTAGCAATACCTGCTACCTAATTTTTTTTTTTTTTTTTTTTTTTTTTACAGAGGATTTGGGATTTCAGGTATACAGTGAAAGCAAAGATGCTGGACAGTCACATGGGCACTGAAGTGCTCCATTTAAGGGGATTTTGTACTTGTGTCTCATGAGAGTATGTGAGAGTACAGAGATGTGACTGAGCCGTGGCGTGCACTGGAGTAAAGTAATGCATGCATTACTGCTGCCTCTAGTTAAAATATAATGAATACTGGGGCTATTTGTAAGATTTCAGAGAGGAATTTAATTTAGCCTGATCAATGCACTCAAGTGGATTTAAAATCCAGATTGTTCCTGAAAGTAGTACTGAAAACCAAGACAATGGTGTCCATTCACTTGAAAAACCGTGTGTAATTCTGGGCTTCATAGATCTACTGTGTGTCATTAAGGGAAATTAACCTCTGAGGAAGACAAAGAATCCATCTCTTCATGGCCTGTCAGACATATCAGGGTTGGGACAGGGCTCAGTCCTAAGTCACTGTAGCAAATCTGATGTTACGGATTCCCAGGGAGGATTTCCCTCGGGGTCTCCTCTAATCACTCTCTACAGCCAAATTCCATGAGATGCAGTTAGTCCAGAGTAGGTCACAAAACCAGTCATTGTGTGGTACCCATGAGACCTGATCCTAGAAATGTTTTGGGGAAACCCATGAAGGGACAACTACATAGCCTCCTACCTTCAACTGGCAGGAGACCAACCTATCTCAGAAAGGCCCCTTTGTTTACTGAAGACTGTAATAGTAATTAGAACTTGAAAGACCAAGCAAAGCTCTCTTCATATCCAAGTGACCAGCCCCCTATGTAGTGTTTCCTTGTGGATAAAAAGTATAAACTGATAAATCCACTGTGAAATTGTAGCCCAAGAGGACAGAAGCCTGTCAGTTGGTTGTCAATTCACAGATATTTTGCTCTTTCCCATAAATCTGCATAGCACTGTCAGCACAACCCAAGATTAACACTTGTTACTACGGATAAATGTCAGTAACTCTTCAACAAGTTCTTGGCTTCAGAGCAGTTAACAGCCCCACCCCCTCTCACCCTAGTATGAAGGCATGACAACCTGAGAAATCTTTACCAAATTCTGCTACACTGGATTTCATTTTTAAAATTATTTTCAAGTATGCTGATCAGTTTGTCTTTAGGGATGGCTGGTTATTACCTGATGCATCCTAATCAGGAGCGCACATCTTCCAAGGACCTTCAGCATTTTCGAAGCCCTCCTTACTCCAGAGACTGGTACCACATGCTTAATTTTCAGCCCAACCCTAGACACTTTGTTAATTCAGTGAGTGACTCTTTTCTGTGTTCAACCTGGTGATGTTAATGGTTTAATGGCTCAAATCATGTAGGGCCAGTCCTCCTGTAAACAAACCCAAAAGCCTGAGACTTATTCTCTGTGTAGAAATCAGAAAGAACAGCAGTCTAGCTGACTGGACCAGGAAGAGTACTGCTGGATTTGCTTCTGGTAGCTCTCACACATGGGCAAGGGAAGTTGTTGGGTTGCCTGGAAGGGCAGAGTCAGGGCTCTCTTAACTTTATAGGAGACTGCTCGACTGTTCTTGAGCTTCCTGATTTATTAGCACACGTGATGTAGTCCTTGGGCTAAAGAGTAATTCCAGTGTAAAGTATTACCTGGAGAGGTTGGGATGGAGGCATACCTATCTATCAAAGGCTACCAAAACAGCCTTAACAGCTGACGAAGTCCAGCGTATGCTCCCGAATGAAAGAAATCCATACATTTCATCAGCTCTAACAGGATCACTGTAGTAACATTTTATAGTTAACTGGGTTTGCAAACATTAGCTTTTGGTTTAATATGGATAAAAGTTCTGAATTCGTTTAGGGTCTTCAAATGACCTAAGGATGAAGGCAGGGGCTTGTCCCTCAAATACCAGAACAAGAGAAAAACAAAGCTGAGAGGAGCAGGTGGTGACCTTGACATCTCGAGGTTTCACCCTTTTCTACCTTTCTCTGGCTTCCTTCCAGCTGTCTGCAGTGTTAGTGTTGTCACTCTGGAAGCTGAATCTTTATTGAACAGAGACAAAGAGCAAGAAGCATGTCAAATTAAGACTAGAGAAGAATGCTAGAAGTCAGTGACCTGTAAAACCAAACCAATTGGTACAGGCTGCGATATCCGATCTCCTCGGCTGGCCTTTGTCGCTTAACCTAATGGACAGAAGAGTACCTCTGAATATTAAGAGGGGAAAGTGAATATATGTGCTTGGTTTGTGCTTGTAACATTTCTTATCGTTTTATGTGCAGGCTATTATTCTGCCCTAAAAAGAAAAGTAAGACAACTACATTTTCCACCAAACAAAGCAGGTTTGGAGGCAACAGCTGACTGATGATCTACATGACCAACAAGTGGGTGGTGTGGGAGCAGGAACCTGTCTGTTTCCCATGGGAGCCCTCGAGAGAGGACAAAACAGGGGTGTCAGCCTATCTGGTGAGATGATTCATGTAAGATGCTCTCCCTAGAACCCAGTCCATCCCTAACTCAGCTACTCATCACTAGTGATTTGTAAACTAGGAGCAACCATGCATTCTAATATAATATGTCTCTTCAACCCTACCTAAATCCTGACAGAGGGGAACCTTTTAACAATATTTATTATTGTTATTGCATGCACATGAGATGTGTGAGTTCAAGTGGTGGTAAGTGGGCCATGTTGTGGCCCTTGTCCATCCTTCTATGTTATCCCCAGGGATTGAACTCAGAGCCCCAGGCTTGTGTGGCAAGTGCCTGTAACAGAGGATCCACCTCAATGGCCCAGATATGAAATACTTTATGGGATAAATGTTTATTATAATGGTGGAATTTCTGCACTTTGCGATTGGTTATATTCACACTGAATCAGATTGAAACTGTCACACTGCTGAAGGCTCTCCCTGGAACATTCCAGTATTCTACATACTGGCAAAGGCACTGGGAGCTGAAGTTCAATTGGAAACAGTGGAGTCATGTATACTTGTCAGTTTGGAGAGAAGACACAGTTTCTCCCCCATTCCCTAGTTTAGTTCTAACCACAGTTCTGAGTGATTGACAGGGAAAGCCTCTGGTTCACGAGCAGGGACAACTTTACCCAGGACACTTTAAGTTATTCTCCCAAGATTTCACAGTAGGGGTTAAACCTGGGTATAGATCTGTTCTGTTGATTCTGAGAACAACTCTGGGGGTTTGTGGGGTGATCCTCTCATTTCAAGGCAGGCCCTACTGTACAGTAAAAACAGCACTAGGAGGAGAGTAAGTGCAAGACAAGACAAGCAACAACAAACACAATTCTTGAAACTTAGTCTTCTATGAAAGACCAGTTGGGGTGAAGGACTTGGTCCTGTTTAGCAGTGACCAAGACATAGAACATAATAAAGATGGCAAGAACCAGGACACTTAATGGGTATTCCTTTAGTCTCCTCTGTGTGTGTGTGTGTGTGTGTGTGTGTGTGTGTACATGTGTGCACATGCGTGCTCGCGCACCTAGCACAGGCAAGAATGTCATATAGTCCAAAGCATGGCAATATCTTCACATTTAGACAAAAATGCTAGGCATGTAGGGAACTCTCACGGAGGACACAACACATCACTGCTGTTTGCTTTCATAGTCCATTAAGTCAGGCTGATTCTAGCCAGTAGAAATGCTACAGTGGACTGAGATGCAAAGGATCTGGTGGTCGGCTACTGTAGTCATAATGCTGGTCCTGTTTAGCAGTGACCAAGACATAGAACATAATAAGGATGGCAAGAACCAGGACACTTAATGGGTATTCCTTTAGTCTCTCTCTGTGTGTGTGTGTGTGTGTGTGTGTGTGTAATGGGCACTGGGGGCTATGATGAACTGAGCATGTCCCCCTGCCTCCTTGGGACACAGAGTGGCAGCAGTACATGAAAAACTGCTATGTGGATTTACATCTGTCTCAGAGAACTTTAATAAAACATGGGGAGAGCCTGACCAGCTGTGGATATGCCCCTCAACCAAACTTACTGACCTTTACAGTCTAACTTTCAAATTTAAATGGCACCATCAAGTGCTCCAAATTCAGAGGTCAGCAGACTAATTTTGGATAGCATTCTCTGGTTGAGGGGACTAGTTAATCAAACCCCTTTCAAGCTGTTCTGTATTTAGCTAACTTTTTCTTTTTAAATAGAGAACAGACAGGAGGTGCTCAAATAAGCTATTATGAAGGCTATGCGACCCATGTTTGGGGCCAACAGCTATCAGATATAGCAGTTTGCCCAAGGGCTCTTCCATAGCTGATAAGAGACACAGAAGACAGTGACCTTGCTGGCAGCAGACAGTCCCCACACCCTAAAATAACTTTTTCACAACAATACTAAGAATCTTTGAAAGGTAGACAGTGGGGTCCTCCTGGGATGGTGCTAAGGACAGAACAAAAGGCTTCCAAATCCTTTTCTCTGGCTCAAACTAAGATGTCCTGCCCCTCTCCCTGCCTCCACAATGCGCTTTTGTGGCATGGATTCTACAACCTGCTTCCCAGCAGGACTCTAGAAACTGTCTTCAGTATTAAGATATTTTTAAAGCCTTCTGAAGGAGGAGGTGCTGCACTCTGGGCCCTACCATCTAGGTACTATGAAATGCTTCAGTGTCAAAGAAAACTCTCAGTACAACACTAACTACTGGAAAACAATCAAGGGGAATCCTATAACATTAGTTACATTGCTTAGTAATGGATTCTGAGCAATGAAGCTGGACATCATCTTTGCTATAAAGGCAATAAACCAGATCCAGAGTACTGCTGTAATGGGACAGAGGACCAGTGAAACTCGAGGTGCTCTGGAACCATACCCTCTGAAAATGCTAATCCTACTGAAGATGTAAGATGGAATTTGAGCATCCTTGCTCCTGGGACTGCCTATCACCCAGGGAATGGCATGGGTAGGTATATTACTGCAGAACCACCTCTATGACTTATCCCACAAAGCGTGACAAACAAAAAGAGGAAGCAAAGGAGAACCCAGGCCAGCATAGCATGAATAAGGTGTCTTTGGCATCTCACTATAAACCTCGTCATGTTCTCATTCCCTCTTGAAGCTTAGGATGGAAATGCATGCTACTTATTTTGCTGTTTATACTGCTCTAATGTTACACATTAAAAAATATGTAACAAGTACACAGTGTTTCATTTCTTAATACCAGTGACACACTGACTCTTCCAGTATACACAGTAAAGTGGCACTATTCTTAAGATGTAGCAAGGATTGTTTTGCCTTTAAGTTTCCCTCTGTAACTGCCATTGTCAGTCTCAGTGATGGAGAGCTGGCAGAGGGAGGTAAGATCTAGAACTCCAGGCAGACAGGAGGAGGAGGTATCACAGCATCACAGTGTAGCTTTGTAGCTGTCTACCCTGGCAGAGAGGCTGCTGTTGCCCACTGGGTAGCATCTTTTTAGGCTTTCTGACCAGGTATCATGGGGAGGATAGAGGACATGCAGATTAAGCAAGCATGCCATATTGAAGTAGTTTTAAAAAAAAATTTTTTTTTTCAAATTTTCTGCTGGGCTTTTAAGAGTAGGGGTTATTTTGTGGTGATTTTCAATAGATTTTCTTTTTCCTTTTTCCTTTCTTTTTTTTTTTGAGGTAGATAAGACATGGAAGAAGAGTAAAGGATGTAGAAGATTACTAAAGCCTATGTGATGAGACGGCCTTGAAAGCTTTAAGAAGTGAGCATGAGCTTGTCATGTGCAAGTGAAGCAGGACACTGCTAAAAGAGGCTCATCCCATTTTGGCAGGGATTTTTAGGACTGAAGAGATGGGAAAACGGGCTAATCTGGCCAGTGGAACACAAGGCTGCAGCAACAGGGACAAAGTCAATGACTCTGCAGACACAGCTGATCTCTAGAGGGCAGAAGGCAGATGGCCCCTAATGGCCAGGAAGGACACAGGACACTAACACTGGTTCACAAGCACACAGAGGCCTGCTGCTTCCCCTTGCCTTTGTTACTGTTTGGATACAGCAGTCCGCTTCTTTCCTCTGACCTCTGAACACAGGTATTGCTATTGTACTGAGATGCTAGGGAAATCTAAATCCCAGCTTAATAATTAGTGAGCTGAATTTGGAGCTCATTTTCCCATCTGTTTAAATTACAGACAATCAGTTGCCTGAGTCCCAAGTAGAGTGGTCGCCAGCAGCTGGGGCCTGCCCCTTCAAACGAACATACCATGGAAGGCCAAGTGTTAGTAGCTAAACTGCAGAGCTACAGGGAAGTGAAGCTACAGGTGCGCTCATACACACAGCTGCTGGTTAAGGAACCCTTAATGAAGTTTAGCAATGTACTCTTAGCTTTGACTCATTCATCGAGAATTCCAACACACTTAAGACTGAAATCCTTTAGATGCCTCAGTTTCTCTCTCAGGTCTAAGAATAAACATTTGTTAGAACACCCTTTATAAGGAGGAAAATCACACATAATGTTCTCGTGGGTTGATGTAGAGTCTCTCGGGGTTGCGTGGGTGATGTTGGTGAGGGCTTCGGTCTTGGTGGCACATCTGGTTATAAAGGGGGCACATCTGCTGAGTCCCATCTTCTTGTATTGTGCTCTCATCCTCATAGTCAAATCTCCTGCTAACTGGTCCATTCTAGAAATGCAAACATTGCTTACATTAGCGGAGACACTGTTGACATTCTTCTAGCATATCGACAAAAACAAGCAAAAGTCGAATTCACTCAAGCCCATGACCCTAACCCTATCCCACAAAAAACTGGATGGCAAGATAGAGTTCAGCAAGTCACCATGTTATAGTCATTTGGTGCCCACCGCACCTACGTAAGAGGAGAGGTGCCTTGTAACTACACACTGTAACTGTAAACTACAAACTGTGAGGGACTTTAGGATTTGAGATTTGGAATTGGTTCCCTCCAAGGTCAGCTAGAGAAAGACATGGTTGTGAATGTCAGGAGCCTCTCAAAAGGGGCTCAGGCATGGAAGGAATATGTTAGAGACTTAAATCAAACAAAACAAAAATAAACATTAAGATTCAGCATTGGGGGATTAGGGAATGAGCACAGCAAAAGGAACTGGCATTTGACCATATGTCTGATCAAAGGGAGATTTTAAAACACTGCTCAAAATAGCTTCTCTCTTGACCTTTCCTTCTGACGTGACCTTGAGCCACAGCTGACACTTAACTCTAGAATGAATTCTCTCTGATGCTCTCTGGTATTTCTGAAATGGCCCCTCTGTCTGTCTACTGGGTCCACACAAAAGACAGCTGCTTCTGAGATTACTTAGCAGTGTTCTTTAGATTACTTGCTAGAAGAATCGAGTTCAAGGTCTTTATGGAATCCTGCACAGACATTTAAACCGGGAGCAATGGATAAAATGAACTGTAAAAGATCCCTGGGTGAGTACAGAATGAGCTTTACTTACAGAGGGCTGAAGACCACCAGCTCCTTTCTCTTTGAACTGAGTCTGCAAAGGCAAGTGTTCAGTCTGGAAGACATTAAAAAACACACACCTGTAAAGCATCAACCCATCAACTAATACCGGGTAGACTCCCGTGTACAAGGAGCCAATCATCACTTGCTAAATGTCTACCAATGGAATGAAATATTCTCCAGGAGGACAGAGAGAAAAAAATCCCCAACATATTCTCTCGCCTCACCCCACCTCTCCTGGTTTCTTCAGGGAGAAAAAGATCCAGAACATGTGATATGCAAGAGTTGGGGCAAACTAGAGAGTTTAAGCACCTAAGGTCTTCTGTCTTTCCCCAGTGACACAGTCTGGTACTTTGAATCATGTTAGAGTGGGTCGAACTGGCAATGACAAGCCTTTATCTGTGGTCATCCATGTGGCCACTGGTTTCTCCCAGATTCCTACCTCATTGCTTTGAACATCACCTCAGCTGCAAAGGATCTTCCTCAGATATCTCTGCCTGATACATTCAAGTGCCTCATAATTTGTAAGGCCCTGTATCAGCCTCCGGTGGAGATAGGCGTCAGGGCGTATAACGGCACTACTGTTTTCTTGTCAGTCTCCTGAACAAGACAGAGTGCTGGAAGGAGTCTTGTAAGTGCTCACTCATCTAACCCACAAACATCATTCAGTAAAGCTGGTCTCCCTTGAAGCTGCTAGGGTCGGGGAGATCATCGCACTTGTGGTAAAGATCCTACAAAGCCAATCACTAACTTCCTGACAATGGGAATGAAGATGTTATAGACAAAGCCAAATTACCTTCCTCTACTTTTAGTCATGTTGAAAGCCATTCACTGTTCACCCACCCTTATCTGACTTAACACCCTGGTGAGTACCAAGAACTTTTAAATGCATCCTCAGCAGACCACTAGCTTCCCCTAACCCAAGGGCTAAGACTGTCATCAAGTAGCATCTAAGAACACATACATGTGGCACCCATCCATGCATCTGGCAAATACTTGGACTTAGAACTTTCTTCTGTAACTAACAAAATCTCAAGTTCCTGCTTCCACTACTTTTGGGGGAATCTGAATCTAAGTTCCCAGGCCATCATCACTCATATCTGACTCCACATTAAACCATCTCTTATTTGCTTTGAAGTACAGACTGTGGTTTTCTATCAACAATATTTTACAAGTGACTAAATCTGGGGTTAGGCATGGTTAAGGTGTCTATCACAGATGAGAGTAGACTGCTCTTCAAGCGTAACCGTGTCTGATTCTAAGTTTTTGAGGCTTACATCCCTTGCTTCTAACTCCATTCCTATATGAGATGGTGTGCAAACACATAAGAGGGAGACTGAACACCCTGTGTGACTACATCTACCAGCACGTCTTTGCTCTGCTGTCCCTATCATCTGGAAGGTTTACCACATATGAATTGGTAGTTGAAATATTCTCCCTCTACGGTGGCCAGACTAAACTTGTGGTTCCCTTCCTGCAGAGCCTTTCTGTGCCATAGCCAATCCCTTCACTCCGCTTTCCCCACTGTTCTCTGTGCATCTATTATGCCTCACCTCATAGTTTGCCTTCTTTTGTCATCTTGAACATTTGTAATTTTCAACTCCAGTTGAAATCCTTAATGTGTTTAATCTGCTACTCTGACTGAATATTTGTTCTCCCTGACAAATATTCAAGTCCGTTTTTTAAACGCAATCTATAATGTGATGGTAGCAGGAAGAGGGTCTCTGGGAGAGATGAAGCCATGGGGATAGGACTCTCATGAATGGGGTTAGCGCTGCCTTATAAGGCACTGAAGAGACTACAGAGTTCTCTTCTAAACTATGAGCTTACAGAGAGATGGCCATATCAGGAGGAGGGGTTTCCCCAGAAACAGGATCTTGGAATACTCAACCCCAATGGGGTTTGTCATGTGCCCCCTTTTATGGCTTGTTTTTATAGCAGCTCAAACAGATAAGACTGTCTTCTTTCATCCCTATATCCTACCCTGTCTTCTGTAATAAGTCAATAGATAATGAACTGATTCGAAGCTAAACTCTCAAAAAAAAAATTTAAAAAAAAATAGAAGCTAAACTCTCATTGGTTCTTGGTCTCCTGTGTCAAGGTTATCCTATTATAAATTATCTCTGATAAGCTACTTCCCTCTAAAGCCATCCCCCAACACGATGCTAGGGTGCTTTTCACATGACCAGATGACATTAACAACATAATACATACTGGTAATAAATCCCAGGCAGGTCATCTTAATGGACCTGTAGCCAGTCATGTGGAACCCTTGAAATTCGATACTAGGTAGCTGTCATATTTGATTTCTTAATTTTACAGTGAATGTTTATCTAGTAACTGGCTTAAGGCAAAGCAGCATGCTCAGGGATAAGAACCTGGAGTTCCTGGGCATCCTGCCTTCTGGCGCTTGGCTTAAGTTGGATTTTGGATATCACTCCCTTCTTCTAGTGCTCAGATCTCACCTACTTTTCCATTCAGTAATGCCATGGCCTTCAACCCCCGAAAGGAGAAAGTGCTGGCTTAGGAAAAGCCAGAGTCAGAAGTGTGTGCCCTTCCAGCACCGTATAATTTGGCAGGTCTTCAACCCAGGCTGGGTATATAGCATCATCACCATAATCTTCACAAATTATTTTCTTGCTCATGGTCCAAGGAAAAGAGACTTGAAAACTAATACCTTAAAGTAAAATTAGTATTTTCCTTAGCTTCTTTGTTTTTTTAGAGGAGCTCTGTATCTGTTTTCTTTCTATTTTTTATACAGATGATTAAGAAACTGTTGTGTCACTCATAACAATGTATAATTTGATAAGACAGTAGGTAAAAGCTCTATAAAGGATGAGCCATAGATTTTCTAAATCACCTAGTCAATTAATCCTTTCTGAAGGAGTATCTGGATGCCTGTATAAAATATATCTTATTTATACCTTCATTTGTTCATTGTCCTGTATCCTCTATGTTACAATAAAACCTAAACCTATTTGTGTTGATTTTTAGAAAAATAAGTTAGTAAAAGCCATCTGAATGTACAGTGTCTTTTATCAGCACCAAGGAACCTCTGACAAAGTCCTGCTACAGTCCACCCACACTGTCATCTACAGCAGTCTCACCTGTCTAATAGTCTGATTCAGTTTCTACATATAATGCTATCAGAGGAAGAAACGGGAATTTGCTGATGGACTAAGCCGCTCTATCTTCCAGAAAGGCATAAAATCTACTGAAGTAAAGGCAACTAGCAATGTCTGGAGGTTGTTCCTCTCTTGTGTAAAAAGAGCACAATCATATGGGAAAATGAGAAAAGGTGTAAGAAAACCTTTGGGACAACTCTGGTGAGATGGGTACAAGATGACCACCACCCCAGAGTTTCTCTCTTCCTCCTGTTGGGGACAGTGTGTAGAAAGAAGAGCTGCATTCAGAAAGAGACACATTCTACCGAAACAATATGGCTGCAAAGGTTTATGAAGATGTGTTGGGATGATGCGCTGTCCCAAATTACTCTACAAAATTCCAGATAGTGACTTTGACATGACCAGGAAATCTGTTATCACCTCGGTCTTCGAAACATGCTGGTGAGCCTCTTCCTGTGTTACCAATGAAACACGGCAATGAGCCCCTGGAAGCTGAAGTTAGGACAAGCAACAATATTTGCATTAAGCTTCCCAGGGCAAGGGAACTGCAGAGGCTAAAATGTACTTTGTTTCCATACGAATTTGTAAAATAATCCCTGCAATAATATAGAATTGCTACCTTTTCCTACGGTAGGAGATAGGAAATTAGCCAAACATTTAACAACACAGACCTGATCCAGGAAAAAAGCACCTAGATGCTATCCCATATTTGAAATATTCATGAAACCATATACTTCAGGGGATCCATGAGTCTGCAATGCTGAAATTGAGTTCATAAATTAATAAACTGATTTTCATGGTTCAGTTTTATGCATCTATAAAAGTTGGGTGGGAAATATAGTTTCCATATGCTTCTGTCCCCTCCATACATGGGTTTGAACCTCAGCTCCAGGATAACTTCCAGCTTCACTGTGGTTCATTAGTTACTTTTGCACATACTCTTTCCTGATTTGGTTGTTGACAGGTGCCCAATGGCATGGAAGCATCATTCTAGCATCACATGGAGAATAGTTTGTCACCCCAATCTTCCTTGCTCTGTCTTTAATACAGCTGTGAGCCACCATGTGGGTGACAGGAATCAAACCCACATTGTCTGGAAGAACAGCCAACACTCTTAACTACTGACCCACCTCTCCAGCCTATAAACTGTCTTTTCAAAACCACACAATCTTTTCAGACTTTCCCCTATCATGCTTTAATTGCTAACCACTGCCACTGCCACCTACCCTTTATGGCATTGCTGAGAGGACCCAGAATGGCCTGTCATCCTATTGCCTGTGATGGCATTAATCTCCTGACTGAGGCCTGGACTCCTAGGTCAATGCTTTCTGTCCTCCGCCATGCCATCAGTCTTTGCATTTCTGTTATCTCCGTAGTTTCAACACTGACCATAGAAACTGGGCCTCCTTCTCTTTCTCTGATCAGCTTCTGGTTAATACCTAAGAGAATCTATAAACATACTTTTCAGTGGACTTCCAATAAACGGTCAATTCTGGAGGCACAGAAACCCTAGCTATTTTTTCTGAGCTGGATACTTGCTCGAGGACTCTCCTGGGTCGCTCTCCACATGGTGCCACATGTCCGCTGGCATTTGGTCTCCTCTTATTATGTCACATTGGTAAAAGGACTTCAATTCTATTAAAATAGCTTGCCCTAGTACTTTTTCTATAGACCACCAACTGAGTCTCCAGTTATGATGGTTTATGGCATAAACCATGAATCAAGTCCAGAGAACAAGAATTTCAAACATTAGACAACTGTGTTGTACAAAGGGTAATTTCCCAAGAATAAGAGCACACACGGAAGCACAGACAAAAGTACATGCACTACACACACACACTATATACACAGTATACACACACATTACACACACTACACAATACAAACACACTACACACATTACACACACTACACACACACACACACAAACACACACACACACACACACACACACGCCCAAGTGATCCTTCGATAACCCTGACTTTTCTGTTGGCTTCTGGAAAGGAAGATTCATGATGATTAATGTTTTGCTAACTCACATCAAAAAGTTCTACTTTTAGCTGAAGTGTCTAGAATCTGAAGAAGGCAACTGAAAATGAGACACAGCTAGAAAAAGCTCAGATACAGGCACAGAGGGAGTTCATTTGGCTCACATCAAGTCTAAGTATACATGGATCAGACAATGAATGGATACTAGAGAAGGAGATATTAGTAGCAACTATGATCTTACCATTGCTGGAGCCTGATTAAAGCTGAGAACGGCTCAGGTTCTATACAGTAGAAGTAGAAAATTCCCTCTCAACATGATAGCAAATTATTCCATTTTAGTTACTACCTCAAGAAATGAGGCTGACATTAGCTCCCTGTCCTGTCGGTATACATGAGGCACTGTATCTAATGTTGGTCTTTTTGCTACTAGAGACTGAGACAACACAGGGAATCACATGGCATGAGACGGGGAGTGCACACATGGCATGTCTGGTTTCCCTCTTCCCATGAAGCCACCATTAAAAGGATTTAGTTATGGGGATCCTTTTTAATGTCCTTATCTAATCTTAATCACATCTCAAAGGCCACCTCTTAGCAGTATAGTAGCAGTATAGCTGCAGTGAGTTTCCATCCTCTTAATACACTGAGGGTTAAATTTCAACCTATGAAGCCTTCACAGATGTGGAACACATACCCAAAACACTTAAGAGATAAGAACCTGTCTTCCTTAGGAGTATGGATAGGCTTCTAGGACAAACAAGAGCTTCTAGAAGATGAAGTTGATATTTAATTTAATACTTCCAGAAAGTAACACAATTCTTACTAAGGAATCACAGAAAAATTTACGTAAGTTGATGTAACATTTACAATGCCTAGTGGCTAATTCATATCTAATGACCATGAAAAAAGAACTAGAAAATGAAATGAAAAAATTAAACTAGAAATAATAGATATACTTTAATAAGTCTACCATAAGCCAGATATGGTAGCTCACACCTATAAGTCCAGCACCCAAGATGTCAGAGAAGGAAGAGGATTAGTTCCATGCTAGCCAGACTACACAGTGAAGATGTCATAGAAAGGCTGTTATCCAGACATTTACAGCTACAAAGAGAACAGGAGCACTCATAAAGATGAAACAGAATGAAAGGAATTCAAAAGCTAAAAATTACAACCTGAAGTGGAAAACCTTTCTAGATGTTCTCATAACTGATTAGACACTGAGTGTATACAGTGTATACAGTGAGTATATATGTGCATACAGAAACTATCAATGCAAGCAATAGAGTGGAAAGAGAGTTGGCAAAAATTTCCAGTTTTGGTATTAAAAAAAAAAGGCTGTATTTCTTAAAGGTCAATGCATCCAGAAATGCATTAAAATATCCAATACTACCCAAACATATTTCAGAATTCAATTGCTGAAAAAAATATTAAAGACATAATCAAAGATATAGCTAGAAGAAAAATGAGATATAAGATTTGCAAAAAATATGTAAGAATTATCCCTCACTTTTTATCAGCAATAATGGAAAACATGGGAGACAAGAGACTATGCAAATTCAATTTTAATATGAGTGATGAAAAATTAAGCCAGATATCAATTGTAAGCCCCACAGAAATGTTAAATAAAGACAGCGAAATGAAAAAATTTCCAGACAAGCAAAAGCTGAGACAGTTTGTGCTCAGATCACCTCTATCACAGAAGTGTTGCAGAAGGATTCTCCATATTGAAGAAAACTGACTCCAAAAAGAATTTTGACATTTCAAAAATATATATTGTGGTTTGAGAAATAATACAGTAAGAATGTGTTACCAAGTTTATATAATACATGAAAAAAATTAAGTTATTATTCTATTATTCTAAGAATACTAAGTAAAGTAAGGAAGCAGAAATAGAGTTCCTACATTATAAAGTTGGGTAATATTATGCTAAAAGTGGAGCACAGTATTTCTGGTTTTTGTCAACTTGACATACGACAGTGTTATCTATGAGAGAACCATAATGAAGAAAATGCCTTCAAAAGATTGGTCTGTAGGCAAGCTTGTAGGGCATGTTCTTCATTAGTGACTATGTGAACACATGCCTGGCACTGTACAACTGAGCCCTTGCTCAGTCCACTGTGGCCAGAGCCATCCATACAAGTGCTCCTCAGTGTTAAAAGAAAGCAGGCTGAGCAAGCCATGTGGAGCAAGCCAGTAAGCAGCATTCCTCCACGGCCTCTGCTTCAGTTTCTGTCTTCGAGTTCCTATGAGTTCCTGTTCCACCTTCCCTCAATGATGGGTGTGACTGAGAACTGTGAACTGAAATAAACCCTTTCCTCTCCAAGTTGCTTTTGCTGAGAGTGTTTATCATAGTAACAGAAACCCTAACTAGGACAGTAAGTTAAAAGTAAGCTTGCTGAATGTTTGAGAAACCACCAGAAAAAAAAACAGTAAAAAAAAATTTGCAACTAATAATTCAACAAACAAGCTAATAGCAAAGGGAGGAGAGAGGGAAAGGATGAGGGGTGAAGAATCAACAGAAGAAATTTAAGAAATAAGATGGTGAAGTTAAACCCAACCATAGGAATAAGAATGGAGTACATACAGAAATAAAAGACGAGAATTTTTAGAATGACTACAACTCATCCCACTGACATGACTTATATAAAATTCATTTGTGATACAAAGAGGGTATCAAAAATGCAAAGGAAGCACTGTGTGGAGGTTGACATCTGTAATCCCAGCACTAGAGAAGCATAGATAGGATTACTGCAAATTCAAGGGCTAGCTTGGGATATAAAATAAAACATTACTTCCCACACACTTCCGTTCTTCCTCAGAACAAGAAGGAAAAGCCATACCATGATAGCCATTAGAGAACATTAGAAGTGTTTAAAAATTGGAGTGACTACTATACCAGACCAAGTGACTTCAAGTCAAGGAAATTACTAGAAATAAAGAAGTCTTCAAAGATGCTAGAAGGATAAGTGCATCAGAGAAATACTCTCCCCAAGAAGCCACAGTTTATTAAACAAGAAGCCAGGTGCCTGCTCCACAAGTTGTTGGTCAGAGAGATCCCAGAGGACCCTGAGCCAATGTGGTTTTTGTCATTTTGTTGGTTACACACTAGAACTTGATGGAACACCCTGTTGTTGAAGACACTGCATACTTTGGTCACAGAGCATCGAAAAATCAAGCTGGAAGTGGGCTGGAAGCTTACTCTTACTGGCTGGCTTTCACAGTGCTGTATGGTTTACTCTACAGGAGGGGACATGTCTAGTACTGTAACTCTCGCTAAGAACTTGTAGCTGAGGAGGTCCCAGCCTAGGGGGGAACCTACTTTTACTGTTTTGCTGAACTTACATAGTATCAAACTGCTTTCTAAATATTTAATATTCATAAATGAGTAGAGCCCTCGACTTCACCAGAGAAGCTTCTTTTTGCGGGGCACAGGGGTTAATACAGAGACTCACAGCCAGTCAAAGTGCAGACAACTAGTGACTATAAAGTACTCAGAACTTTGTGTCACCTCTGCCCTCATCCCCAAGGCTCAGGGAACATCGTGGGAAAGGGGGCAGAAAGGATCTGAGAGCCAGAGGTTGGGGAGGATAGCTGCAAAACAGTATGCACAGAATTGCTATGGCATTGGTTACCAGACCAAGATCATAGCACTCCACATTTCACCATGGATGTGGGCAAGACTCCTGAGGCCCTACCTTGTGGCCCAGTAGACCCTACCAGGAAACTTGGCAAGATCGAGTGAGTTCAGAAACCCTAGCACCAACTGAGGATGGCATTGCTAAAATAAAAACCAGGAGAGAAAGTGAACACAAAGGCTGGCCCAGTGATGTCTCTTGGTCAAGAGACACATCACCAGCCATGTCTGTGGTAAGCAAACACTTGTAATTTGTAAAATGCAAAAGACTCGTCCTTTACTCTGACCATGCCCATGAAACTCCAGACTAAAGGTTTTAACATAAAGTTCTATACAAATTTAGTATAGACTTTCTGAAAACACACCTACACCAAGAGTTATGCTCAGATGAGCCCTGATAAAGATAATGTAGATGTCATATATTTTTATATCCTAGACAAGATAATTATTGTTCCCATGTTATACTTGAAGAAACTGAGTCCACGTTTGTAGAGTTAAGATTTAAATTCATGTTGATGCACTATCACATTGGTCTGTCTTCAACCACTATTGGAAACGGCCTGTCTCCTGATAATCTAGCCTTCTGAATTTGACTGAGAAAACCAGAACGGTGAGGTGGCAGTGTCCAAGGGCAGATTCCAATGCTCAGTCCTTGCTAGCATCCCACGACTACAGTCGTTTGATCTCATCAGGTAGAAGGTACAGCATGAGTGACGTCACACCACCTACCAAGGCTACAGTCTCTGGAAGGGAGATAGTGATAAGCAATCATGAGACTCATCCAGGGGGAAACGCTTATCTGCTATAGGATAATGCTCTAAAACGGTGCTCCTCAACCTTCCGAACACTGTGACCCTTTAATGCAACAGTCCCTTGTGTTGTTTCGACCCTCAACCATAAAACCATTTTTGTTGCTACTACCTAACTGTAATTTTGCTGCTATAAATTGTAATGTAAATCCTTTCAGAGACAGAGGTTTGCCAAAAGGGTAACGACTCAGGTTGAGAAACACTGCTTTAAAACAGTTGGTTTGGAGCACAGATTCTCTCTTGGATTGTTTGCTTATATCTTGAAGAGAATTATTAAAGTTCAAAATCCAATTCCCTAATTCAGGATATTGCAGACTATAATAAAAGAGTTAAGGAAGAAATGACCACAATATAGGCCTAAATCATTAGACTCATTTCCAAGACAGAGAGTGTATACATTTTCATATTTGGCAGCATGAGACTTTCCTGAAGTTATCCCAGGACTCTAGAAGCTTTGTTGTTGCAAATGTCTCATCTGGAAAGAAGGGTGTGCTCTCTCTTCTCAAGGATAGACAAATGCATGACTTCTGCTGAGGAGACACACTGGATTTTAATTTTTAAAGTAAAACTTGATAAGTCATATTTTAATGAAATTTCTTATCTCAGAGTATAGTTTCAATTCTCATATTAAAATACAAAGATAGCAAAAGTTCACTTAAGTTGCAATATGTATGCAAAGCAAAGTATCTAATTAAAGGGTACAGATGACAAAAAGAGATAGAAAATGATTTACAAGTAAACTAGTCATCTCCACCCATGAATCCAAACCAATTCCAGGGAACAAATCAAGGGGTTATACATGCCTAAGAACTCGTTTTCACAATCAATACATTATTACATATTTATATCAGAATGCTACGGAATCTATGCTTAGGGTTATTCGGTTCTTCATTCTCATATTCTAATCCTATTCTGCATGAAACATTCATAGCACTTCAGCTCTTGATATTCACACAAACTAAACTTTCATTTCCAAGGCTCACCTATTACATGCAATTACATCCAAGCACGCAAACACTCTCAAGAAAAATGAAAACTCCCCTTTCTTCATCAAGTACAGCACTATAGCTCATGCCAGTAAAAGCAGAAATGAACACACACCACCTTGTGAATGCATGCACTATCAGGATATATGCCTCAATCTACCCCAGGAATGGCTTTATGCAGAATGGTAAAATTCTCTAACCTAAGAACCAACAAAAATTCCTCTCCAGAGGCCATTAACTCATTAATATGAGCCTCACGAAACCACATATCCAATCTACTATCTAAGTCAGCACACCCGTGGACCTGAGCCACTAGGCAGTAAACTAGACCAGACTTCACTTTCTCACGGTTCCTTCTACTGAAAGGTTATATGGTCCAGGAATCATGTCCCTCGTCAACAATATACTCATTTACTTCGGGCATAATAAAGTTAAAAATTGTGGGCCTGTAGCAAGGCAGTACATAATGACTAGTGGATACCATTCACTTCAGGTCAGTCAGGAAGCAAAAAGAGAGAAAGGAAGGGTCAAACAGAACATCCCATGAGGGTATAGCACCAAGGGCCTAATTTCCTTCCACCAGGTTTCACCTCCTCCAAGTTTTGCCTCAGGCTAGAGACCATGCTTTTAGCATCTTAGTCCCAAAAGAGTTTTAAGTACAAAGTAAGATAGCAGAATACTCGACAAGATAAGGAGGGTTAATGAGAGCATGAAATAGGTCAGTGAAGGCCCTGAGAAAAATCAGAGAGAGAGAAAGAGACAGATGAATGCTGGTACAAGAATTGGTTTTCAGCCTCTCTAAGGTTGTCAACTCTACTTCCTCTCATCTTGGGACCCTTATTTTGGTTCTTTTTGCTTATTTCTTCGGGTCCCTGGCCCTCAAATAGGCTGACTAACTCTGTGAAACAACAGATAAATAATTTGGTAGCAAAACCTATTCAGTAACATTATCATACGTTAGCTGTGGAGGACCACGAGACTCAAGATGAGGTTGTTACTTTATACAGAATGCTCCCAAAACCCATCTCCACCCAACCTAAAAGAGGGGAATTCTGCCCCTAAACCAAGCAGAGAGGGGCCACCCAGAAACCCCTCTGACAGGCGATCTGAATTCTTGCTTAGGCTGCGAGACTAAGCACTGCAAGGGAATATAAATAAAAGATAAAAATATCTATCTGGGTTCCCTGAGGGACAAGTCTGACTGCATAGGGGTTGATGTCAAAAGTATCCCCTCTCCAGGAAAAAGACATCGGGATGGGTATAGCCCTCATGCTTCACTGGACAATGACAGGGCGACTGGAGCCATTACAAGGTCCCCTTCAATTACTGGAGGTCAGGCCTCTATCCCCGCCTTCGCAAGATTAGAATTGCCACAGCCCTTCTATACTTAGAGAAGGGAGGAGATGTCAGGGGCAGCCCTACTTACACACTGAAGGCCTAAAATCAGCCATAGGCCTAAAATCAGCAATAGGCCCATCATACATGTATACTAACACCAAGTCTTGGGTCTCAGTGGAAAAACATTGAAACAGATGGCTATAAGCTAATGTAAACAGGCGCCTTTTGTGGAAATCTACAAGCCTGAGTAGTCATAGACCTTGTAAATAGGTAGCCTTGGCAGACAATACCAACTTAGATAAGGTCAAGTGAGTCATAGGCAGAGTCACAGTGACCTGTCCCCTGAACCTTCACCCAGCCGATACCCGGTTATGAAGATATCTGTATTCCCCCTGAACACCCACACTTCAGTGTCATTCCCTTCCCCACATCCTGCCTTTCTGTGTTTATAACCCCTGTGTGAATGAATTAAGATTTGAGAAAAAATAAATTATATTAAAAAAAAAAGATAACAGAATACTCATGATTGAAAACTACAAACTTTGAGGGACACCACATAGAAGATTCTTAAGTCGAAGGCAGTTTTGTATGAATCAGAGAAGTCACTGCAATACTGGTTTTGTATGGTGCAACCCAGCTCCACTGACACTTCAAGTGATTTGCTCAAAGGTACCTTGTGCTGGCAGTTGGCTCATGAGGTAAGTAATAGCAGCCAGTATGCTGACTGGATGAGAAGTCATACACACTGGTGGTTTAGGAGAAAAGTGAATCAGGTGATACCAAGGAGAGAAATTCTTCCACAGGCCATTTGCTGCCTAGTAACAACAGGAGCGAGTCCTGTGGTTTTCTTGTCTTCACTTCAGCCTGCTTCATACTTACACACATAACAAGTATTCATACTTGTTACACAATGGCACTACTTTATTAGATGTTATTCTTGCTGAGGCAAGAAATCCTGCATGCCAAGAATAAATGACTACTAAAAGCCTTTTCTCTTCATGCATACATAATTCATGACTGAACAGAGTTGGAGTATATTACTATTGGCTCCTAAAATAGGCTTACACTACAAATAAGATCATGTACTTAGTCTGAGTCTAGGAAATGCTGTTGTAAGATGGCATTCTGTTACTTGGGAGGAAAGGACTCAGTCTGCTGGGACATAAGCATTTCCATTATTTAACTGAGAACTAAATGTACTTCTGGACAGCAACTCAAAAATGCTTAGTAGAGCTAGGCAGTGGTGGCACACTCCTTTATACCAATACTAGGGAGGCAGACACAGAGGCAGACAGATCTGTGAGTTCAAGGCCAAACTAGACTATAAAGTGAGTTCCAGGACAGCCAGGACTACACAGAGAAACCCTGTGTCAAAAAAACAAAACCCAACAAAGGAAAACCAAAACAATCTTAGTGGAATACTCACCCAGCAACTAAATGCACCCCACTTCCAGCACTAGCTGCAATAGCCCTAGGCAGCAGGTGACTCTGGTTAGTATTAGCCACATGGGGAGACCTCCTTGGAAAACATTAGGCACCATGAATAACAAAGAGCCTGCCTCTTAGCCCCAAGTAGGCAGTATACAAATGCTGGAGTATTTGGGAAATATGGCTTGAAAGAGGATATAAATGTTCAGTTATCTGTGAAAAGCCATGCAAGGGGAGTAGCCTGGAAACTCATAGTCAGTTGCCTACAGAGCCTCACATCTGTAACACTCTACTAAGGGTGTTGAAAGAACTCATGGGGCAGTGCTCTTCAGGAATTTATTAATCTGTTTCATGTGGGCCTTCTTTTCAATAGTTAACAAAGACAGGCACTTTGGAAGCAAGGACTCTGCCTGCATTCTGCTTTTCTTCCTCCCCCTTTATCACAGTACCTCAGAACACTGGAGGCCCGTAACATCTGAGACTATAAGGGCCAGATGATACCTTGAAACATGTATATGTCATGAGCAAATTACGGTAATTAGTCTTTCTTTGTATCACAGCTTTCAAACTATCCAAGTTTATAGCTATTTTTTTTTGTTTACAAACTAGTTACTCTGTTGTTCTACAGTCGACCAGAACTCATGCTTAGCAGCCTTCATGTCTCTATCTTCTTTTAAACTATAATAGATCAACTGTTTTAGATTCTACATGTGAGATGCTAGGCCTGAAGCATTTGTCTTTCTGTTTCTGGCTTCCTTTTCTTAATGCCATCAGTTAAGCAGAGGTGGATGCTGACCAGTATTAGCAAGGATCCACTGGTGAAAGGGAGGGGTCTCCTGGGAAGCACTGGAATAGGTATAGTGGGGTCAGACAGACAGACAAAGACTTGAGGTATAAATCCCCAAATCACCTAGATACCAGGTTGGGGCAACGATTAGAGTAGACAATAGTCTACTCTAATTAGAGAGACAATAGTCTGACTGATGGAGATGATGACAATAAAGATGAAGATGGATGTGGGGACACTGACAGAAATGACTAGGCTCCCATCATCCCTCAGAATGCAGGGTTGGGTCACTAACAGCTGGGGCCAAAGAAGACAAAATTAGAGAAAGGAAACACCACTAATGGACTTAAACCAAAAAGTGGTGACACATGCAGGCTTTATATTTTATTAAATAAAGGTCTGCAGGACTGACGGGTGTATCTGTGTGTGAGTATCAGAGCTATTACTATAGATGAGCCTCAGAGTAAGCTGGATCAAGTTCCTTCCATTCAGGAACACAAAGGTGTAAAGGGAGGAGGAAGGCAGCCTGCTTGGCTGGAAAAGGGACTGTACTGCAGAGCCTGGCTGATGGGGATCCCCTGACTGAGAGATCCCTGGGTTTGTGTTATAGCCACTGCTCTGAAAGAAGGAAGGAGGCTTTACAGGCCCCACAGAAAACTCTGATTTTAAAGACCATGTATGATTACAAGTGAAAGAAAGACCCTGGAGGTATAAGCTGCCTACAGCCTGAAATCTGACAAGATGTCAGAAAAGGAAAGGGCTAAGTGTTACCACATGAGGAGCCTGTTAATGTGAAGACAAGGAACAGATTCAGGTCCAGAAATCAACCTTCCTCCTTAATGGATAAAAGCATCGTGGACCAGAGTGGGTAACACATCAAAGCCAGTGAGCTCCACCTGAGTACCAAGGGCATAATGGTTTGTGCAAGAGAGTCTCTCTGAATCCCCTCCCCCAAAGAATCCGAAATTTATATGCAAGCTGTTTGGAGTAGAGGAAGAAAAGATCAAGGTCAATGTAAGAGGCTTTGAAAGCTACAAAAATTGTCACCTTTCTCTCAAAACCACTTGAAGTAGTTTGCTGAATCATGCTTTGGGGAGTTTGAGAAACTCAATAATACAAGGACTCAGAAAGAGTAGTACAGAATTTCATCCTGGAATTCACAGGAAACAGAGGCTGCCAATCTGTCCACAGAAGGGCAGATGATGGAAGATAATTTGCAGGTAGAGAAATTGCTAATTAACATCATGTGGCTATTAAGAATGAAGTTATGTAATCTAAATATCATTTATGTGGAATGAAATCCAGGCTAACTTTAGACTCTCTTAATGTGTAAACATGAGTGGACCAGATTTTGTTTTTATTTCTATTCTTCCTTATCCAAAATTTAAACATATTTACGGTATTTCATATGGACTTTAACTTAGCAACATCTAGGATTCTGCACCACAGTTATGAGGTGCCTGCATGAAGTTTAACATGTGTGCCTGTGAACACCCCTGTGTGCTTAGCAGAGGGTGTGAGAGCCTTTGTGTACCATGTGTGAGCATGCCTTGAGGAGGTCAGGAGCCATCACATATCCTGCAACTGGAGTTACAAGCACTGCAACCCCAGCAATGAGGGTGTGGAAATTTACGAAATAAGTGAATCTTCTCTCTAGCTCCATCAATTTATTTTAAAATATTTTAGTTGACCTGTATCTAGTTCAAAGGAAGAGAATGCACAGAATATTTAAAGGACTAAACCAGAAAATGCCAGAATGTTTGCTTATTTTGTGAAGTATTACTTAGAAAGTATTTCACTACAAAATCTGTTTAAAAGAGCTTTACCAAGGCAAGGTAGATGACCATGTGAATTTTTCTATGAAAATATGTGCCTTTACATTTTAGTATTGTTACTGTTACAGATGTCATAGACACACATACACACATATACTAAGTGCACATGTCCATATGCATGCACATCAGTAGTTTTTAAGAAGTTTTTTCCTTATGAAGGTCCACCCATGTGAAGAATAGGGTCACATGGTATCCTTGTACAACCATCTTTCCATTGTAAATACACAGGGTTCCATGGAGCTGTGTCCCACAAAGGTGCCAGGCATCTCATACGAGGGAGAAGGACATGCAGTAAGTTGCAGCAGCTGAATGTCTTCTAGGCACAAACTTGGAAGGTGCAGGATACATAGCAGTGAGGTTCAAGGTGTGCTCAGCTGACCAACCAGAAGGGGCATGGTTGCTCTGAGCTTTTCATCTCAGGAATTCTAAAGCCCCAGTGCAAAAACCTCAGGACTTGCCTAGCAATGTCCTTTCTTCTTCTATAAGTAAACCGAGGTTCCTGAGAGGCAAAAAGCATTTTGCTCAGGGTTCACCTGTGGAAACTAAAGCATGAATCTAAATCCATACTACACACAAGCCAGTGATCACAGTGTGGGTGCTGGCGGGAGGTCTACTCCCACCCCTCGGGTGCTGACACTGGGGAGATGGTGGAACTCTATCTAGGAGCTTACTCTTCTCAGAACAGCAGTCTGCCATACAAGACCATGATGAGGATTATGCATTAATACACGTAAAGCACTTAGAATGATGCCTTTCATTTTAAAACGCAACATAAGTAGAAGCTATAATTAGAATCAACATATGTTTTCTCAGTTGGTAGGTAATCAGAGAAAGCAAAGCCCAAGCTCAGGAATTGTTAGAGATGACCTAGGGAAAACTGAGCCCACAGAGCCAGCTTGACTACACTTCAGTCTGCTTTCTGAACCTTATCCTGAGTTTCTTTGTGCTTGGGCTATGGAATCTAGTTCCTCCATCCTTGAGAAGACAGCCAGGCAAAATTCCTCACCTGCTAATGCAGTAGTTCTCAACCTGTGGGTGGTGACCACTTTGGGGTTGCATATCAGATAGTCAAAGGAGATACTCACATTTCAAATCCTAACAGTGGCAAAACTACAGTTATAAAATAACATTGAAATAACTTTATGGTTGGGGGGGTCACTGCAACTGTAGGAACTGTATTAGAGGGTCACAGCATTGGGAAGTTCGAGAATCACTGCTCTGGGTCTTCACTCTCCCTGCCAGGAGGTGTCTGACTCGTCACCTGGGCCTGATCTGAGCAAGAACCTTCTTAGGACAGCTTGGTCCTTGTTCTCTCGCAGTGGTTTTCCATCCACTGGTCCCAGCCTGTTCTTTCCTATGATTTCCCCTTACCCTACTGTACTCATAGTTACACAACACACTGCTGTAGCAAGCTCTTTGCACATCCTGATGGTCTGTATAAACGTTTCCATGGAATGCCTGCTTTAACATCTACTGGTCAATAGAGTTCCTTAACAATCCCCAAAGTTTGTTTCCTTTCTGCTAGAAAGACAGTAATTCCAACCTGAGTGGCCACAATGATAAAATGATGCAAAGCACTAAAACCAGCAACTTCTATCTAATTAACACTCGGTATGTAAAATTGCTAACAATAAAGTAACTTGAGAAAAGCTTTTAACTTTTACTTTTTTTGTTTGAGAATTTCACATAAATAGATAATGTGCTTTGATCAGGTCCATCCATCCCATCCCCCCTCCTGCAATTTCTCCCTTATCACCAACACCACTATTCCTTCCCAATTCCAAGTGGTTTTTGTTTCTTTAGTATTGAGTCCATTTAGTGAGGCCAGTATGCACCTGAGTGTAGTCATGTAGGGGTGACGGAAAGCGAGCAGCAAGAGAATAAAAAATGTTTTGTTCTTTTTAACAACCTACCTTCACCAGAACGCTCGACCTTCCACCATTCCCATGCCAAATAAAGAACATGATGCCTCTGAAGGCAGATATTAATCTAGATGGGATACCAAAGGATTTCAGATCAGATCAAAGTCAGGTTGGTACCAAAATACAGCGAAGCAGGCAATTGCAAGCATGGCTTAGCAAACTGGGACTTCACTTGATTTAGGTGATGCACACATCTAAATAACAGAGCTACCAAGACAGGAAGTACACATCAAACTGCAGATACATCCCATTTTAACTGATGGAGTAAGTTACTTCTTTCTGGCAGCCTTTGTAACTCCCCTCTTTGGTCAGTTTCTACTTAAATGTATCCAAAACATAGGATGATACTGGAGGCAGGGAACTTATTTTGCCTGAACTAGTTTTGGATACATTCACAATAAGGCAAAAACTGTCCTCTGAGTGAATTTTCAAGAAAAAGCCCCTGCTAACCATCTTATGCCTATGCATAATCTGGCATGCATATAATGAAAATCAAGTGCATCATGGGACGAGACATGCTCAATAAATACATACCGCCTCTCACAATCCAATCCTGCCAATCAAAACAGACCCATCCACATACACCCCTTAGTAACCCACTCTTCTTCCTTGTGGATCCTTTAAAAGGAAGCCCAAGTAAGGACTGGTACCTTTGAGCACTTAGCTCAGGTGCTATGTCTGACCTGTACTCTCTCAGCTGTTTAATAAACGTTTCTTGCCAGTTTATAATGTATGTGATTCTTGAGCAAGACATGAAAACCTGAAAATAACTGGATATAAATCTCCAGTAACCCACACAAGTGTATTATGTAAGAAAGTTGCTTTCCTTGCCTTAATTCCAGTATGGGAAATTAGCTGCAGTGGTTTGACTCTAATTGGATGAGATCCTTCTAAATTTCCTAACAAAGAACAAGGGTAGGTAACTTGTTCTGTGTCCAGTTTGGAAATAACTCAACGTGCTGGCTGGCTGTTCTGTTTGTTCTTCATGGATTATGTTTCAAGAGAATAGACAAGGATCAGAAAAAGGGCCTGGTATATATATTTTCTTTCCTGAGATGTAGGTCCCTTCTCTTTCTAAGGAGTTTCTATTACATTCTCTCATGCTCTTCAAGTTATGTGATGGTCATGAACCACTCAAGCAGGTAAGGAGAAATGCATCCAAAGCTACACTGAATCATGGGATAAAGTTCCTCACAGCTGTGAGGTTGGCTGTAATGGCTGCATAAGTATGGACTCTTGTAGAACTGAGTTAGTCAACAAGCAGAGAAAGCTTCCTTGGGTCACTACAAAGAACTGCAGCAGTCCCTAGGCACAGCAATAAGTGTTTGTCTTCTACCAGCTCTTGAAATCATGGATAGTTGGGTTGTTTGGAAAACCAATCTTATCCCCAACATTGAAGGAGCCAGGAAGGTTCTGCCACATGCTTGGGAAGAATTTCTTTGAAGGGTGACTCAGGTTACTGGATTCTGAATTACCTGTGAAATTCAATTATCTGTATTTTACTATCTCCTCACTATGAAGAGCTAAAAGCTAAAAGCTGTTTATTGTAGTAAATAAAATTGGAGCATTTAAAATGTTTTACAACAATTATTTAAAAGTCTACATAAAGATAAGCAAATATATTTAATTATATTATATATATACACTGCATAATAATGTTTGTTTCAGAAGAGAATTTAAAGTTATTTTATTTACCACATTTGGTTGTAACAAAAAACAGCCAATTTTCCAAATATTGTTCTAGAAAAATAACTCCTTAATCACTGTTAACTTGTAACTAGAGTAACTAGAATGCACCATTGTACATGAGGTGATACGTGAGCAAAGCAGCCACATTCTCTACCTTACACGTATGTATAAAGCATCCAAGTTGGTTTTAAAGGAAGGAGTTCTCTGGCTCTCTGATGCTGTCAGGTAATTCAGGGTTGGGAGTATTTTGTTATGATTTCGACTATACATTGACAAATACTAAACCACATTTTGATGGGGAGCCCACAGAAGGAAGATATGTTACATTATATAAGAAACAGACCAAAAGGAACATTCAGGTTGGTTTAAAAAGAATGGTAAAAGTCGGTCAGAGGATTTTAAAAATTTGGAAAGGTATAAAACAGTCTCTGAAGGGCTGGTGTAAGCATTTAAAGTATGTACTAGCAGCAGACGGATTAACAGCTTATACATGCTCTTAATGACTGGAGCTTAAAATGCTGAAGAGAATATTCACACTTATAAAATGACAATAGACTCATATGATTAGAAGGGGCTAAGGATGTAGCTTAGTTGGTAGCGTGCTTGCCTAGGATGCAAGAAGCCTTGAGTTTGATCCCCAACGCCACAAATGTGGCTGTGCATCCTTATGATCCCAATAGTGGGAAGGAAGATGCAGGAGGCTTAGGCCTTCCTTAAACTTCACAGAACCTGAGGATAAGTCCACAAAAGTCCCTGTCTCAAAAAAAAAAATCAAAAGAAAACTAGATTTCTAGTTTTCTGGGAAGTTTATTTCTATGCACTGATGTTTTACCTGCATGTATGTCTGTGAAACATATGGGTGCCTCATGCCCAGGGTACCCAGAAAAGGGTGTCAGATCCCTTGCAAGTCAAGTTACAGACAGCTGTGAGGCACCATGCTGGTGTTGGAAATTGAACTCTGATTAAGAGCCAGTACTGTCAAGCACTGAACCATCTCTCCAGCCCAAAGCTTTCAATATGAATAATAGAATGGAATGTCTTAGGAAGCAATATATTATTCTAAGTATTCTGAGTTGAAGTAGGGTAAAAAGCTTTTGAGATGGGACACTGTTAGAGAGATTTTTACCTGGAGTAAAAGACTGAGCAAGAGATTTCAAATGGTGTCTGACTCTGGTTAGTGCAGTTTAGAAACGGCATATGCTCTAAGCCTTTGCTCTGGCAATTCAGCTAACAATTATATCATATTCATTAAAACCAAAACTAAACAACAACAAACTGAACTGTAATAGTTAATTATAGAAAACTACCATGAAGTACAGGTTTACTCAGTACCAGAGAACTGAGTCACTCTGCAGAGCTCCAGGTCTTGACTGTTATAGACCTTTGATATAAGAACCTCGGCAGGAGAAGTGGGGAGGAAACCCCATGTTAGTTACTTCACTCTGTCTGACAATGGCAACCAAAGGGAGGAGAATTTACTTGGGCTTGTGGTCTGAGGGGATCAAGTGCATCATGGGGGAAGCAGGACCATGAGGTCACCTTATGAGACTACAGGGACTGTTGGTGCTCTCCTTTAGTTCTGGAAGCCCAGTCCCTGGGATGGTGCCACTCACACTCAGGGGAAAGACTTCAATTAAATCTTTCCGGAAACGCCTCACAGATTGGTCCAGAAGATTAGCTCTTATATGTACTAAGAACAATACTGACATATGGGCTTCCAGTTACATGCAATTCTCTGATAGAATAGAAAATAAAGACAACATACATACTTAGTTGTTAATAATGGAGACCAAGTACAAATTGTTTTCTGTAAATTAAATGAATACAAGAATAAACTTATAAAATGTAAATCAGGAGTCATTATTTTAATAGTAACCTCTAGTCTGGTCAATCATGATAGCCTTAGCCAATCTAACTCGTATACAGTATATAGTGACAGACAACCATGTCAAGCAGTTGGCCTTTCATTTTGATTTAATTCATATGTCTTCGCTGATTGATGATCCTGAATAGCTCAGCATTTATCATATGCTACAAACACATTTAGTTGATGAAAAATAGCTACATAAGTCTCTTTCCATTTCTAAAAAACCCTCTTTCTGTTATGAGTTATAGAACTTCATTTATACTTCTTTTGATATAGTTATAATTCCTATATAATTTTCTTCCTAGTCTGTGGTTTGCTTTTGTTTTCTTAAGGGTGTGCTATAAAATACTAATTTTTTATTTTAATTAAGCCCAACATCACACATCCATGTTTTTATGTTCTAGGACAATTTATTAGTTTGGTGTATGAAAACACACACCTTACATGCAGTCATATCTCAGTAGAAAGGAACCAGAGTAAGCTTATTCAACCTTGTAGCTACCTTTTCTTGAGTACAACCTGTGATGGCTCAGCTTCTACATACAAATAAAGCTAATATTTTACATGATTTTTTTCTAAAGAACTTGCAAGCAAATTCATTTACATGCCATTTCTTTAAGAGTGACAGCCTAAAAAACCAGTGCCCACTAGAAATCTTAGATGGGATCATTACCTTTTTATAAAGTGCCTCTAAACTTACAGCAGTCACTATTGCAATGCCAAGTATTTTCTTTAGAGGATTTTTCCCTATCCACGTGCTCTACAATTAACTGTATGTAATAGTTTGCATCTAGCAGATTTTATACTTTATCTAATACTCACCTTTGTTAAAGCTACTGTCAAGATATTCAACATGAATTTTGAGCTTCTGTCATCTATACTAACAGAATGAAACTTGTAAACTATAATGGTTTAAATGAGACAGGCCCCATATGCTCACATATTCAAATACCTGGTGTCCTGTTGGTGAAACTCTTTGGGAAGGATTAGGAGGTGTGACCTTGTTGGAGAAGGTGTGCCACTGAGAGTGAGCTTTCAGATTTTAAAATCCCTCAGCTTCCCACCATTCCAGTTAGCTCCCTCTCCGTCTCAAGCTTGTGGATCAGATGTCAAGCTCTCAGCTACTATTCCAGTACCATGCCTGCCTGCCTGCCTGCCTGCCTGCCTGCCTGCCTGCCGCCATACTCCATATCAAGATGGTTACTGCCTCTTATCCTTTGCAACTATAAGCAAGCTCTCAATGAACTCTTTACCCTTAAAATACAACTTTAGGACTAAAGAGCTGGCTTGGCAGTTATGTTGCCCTGGTCACAGTGCTTTGTCACAGCAGTAGAAAAGTAACCAAGAACAAAACAGTGACAAAATTATAGTTTAAGGGGAAAATTCTTTTGTAAATCAACACTAATGACAAAAACCAAAAACAAACAAAAAACCCCAAGTCGCTGAAATAACATTTGTGGGTGTTATACTGCTCTGTAGGATGACCCAGTAGTATCTGGAATCAGTAGCAGCTCTTGAAATTAAGCAGAATAAAATGTGTAGCGTAGAATAAAATGTGAGGGCTGTTGGCAACTCAGGACCTAACTGTTTGGATTTGGGGTGCCCCTGAAAGCCCATGTGTTAGAGGACTGATCCTAGAGAGGTGCTATGGAGAGAGGGCAGCCTAGAGGAAGGAAGCTAGCTAAACATCTCTGGAAATAATGAGTCCTTGAGCTCTTCCTCTTCTTTTCCCCTTTGCTTCCTGGCCAAGAAAGAAGATGTTCTCCTCTGCTCAGCTCTCCACTGCTGGAGAGTGCCCTGGAAACCATCAACAGTCAGGGCCCCAAATCTCCACAACAGTGAGACAAAAATCAATCTTTTGTCTTTGTACCTCATTTTTGGGGGGGTATGTAAAAAAGTCTGAATTATTTCCTCACAGGACAATATATTTGGAGGTTAGTCAGGAAGGAACCTTAAAACACAACTTTAGGGCTAAAGAGATGCCCTACCAGTTAATAGCACTGGCTTTTCCACAGTACCTGGCCTTTGGTTCCTAGCAACCACATGAAGGCTAACAACTGTCTATAACTCCAGTTCCAGGGCACCTACCACCCTCTTCTGGGCTCTGCATACATGTGATACACTTACAGTAAGCAAAAGTTTTTATATACATAAATAGAAATTAAGTCAATTAAAATAATTTCTTCTTGATACAGAAGTGGCTCTTCTTACCTACTGTTAGGGTTACAAACAACAGGACTGTCACTTCTTATGGGATCCATCGTCCCTTTCTCAAATAGACCCAATCATTAGAAAATCTTCTGTAAAGGGACTACTCATGGAATCTCTCTTCCTGCATCTTCACTATCAGGTCTTAACCCCATGTTACAAAACATTATAATAATTACACTCAACAAGCCATGGGAATACAAAGCAACTGTCAGAGTTTGGCTCTACAGGAAAAGACAGATAAACAAGTGTGCCAATCTTTGAAATGTTATAAGAAATCAATCTGTAACTTTCTTTAAAAGTTACAGAAGTAGAGCTAAAATAATGATAGAGACTCTGAGATACTGTTTAGTTGCCATGGAAATCATCACAGTGGATGATCTGATGTAATTGTGTTACATATGTATTTGGTAGTAACACAAAAGAAAGGATGACAAGTTGTGACACTTTGAAAGACTTTAACTCATCCAATGGTTTGTGAGTATTTGTAAATCAACATCAAATGACTCCAAAGTAAAGAATAACTCCTTTTCCCACCTCCAAGTTAGTTTTATTAATTTATCAAAGATAAAATGATATTAGTCTGAATTACAAAATTAACGTTTTAGGGCCAGAAAGACGAACTTGCTATCAAGCTTGATGACCTTAGTGTGATCTCTAGAGGGCGGTAAGAACTAATTCCTCCAACTGGGCCTTGGCATAGGACTCTTCATGAATAATAAAAAAATGTAATTTAACTTTATTTTAATCGCCCGGCTACAGAAACATGTAGGTTACTTGTGGCCTAATTTACTCTTAAAATAAATTCAGAAGAATAAAATTTGACTTACTGATAAAACTAATTTACCGATGTGCTTGCTCTGAACACATTTGCAACTCAGCAAATGCTAGTACATCAAGTAAACTACTATATTTAAAACTGAAAAAATGAACATCTTGGCTTACCTATGAAACAACAAAATTAGTTTGGACTCATATAATTTCAAATGTGGTGAGACACATATCCCTGAGAGGTAGTGACCATGGCAACTATGTCTACCACCATGACTTGGAGCAGGATATCTGTACCATGCTAGGTTAGGAGCTATGGAAACTCATTTGACAGGTTGCCACAGGGACTGGGTGGACGTTTCCCAACCCCATTTAAAAGCAACAGAAAAACTGTGTTTGTAGATGAAATAACTAAGGGCAGCTTACCCAGAGATAAACTGTGGTCTTGACCAGTATTCCCTAAATGTTTCCTTTCTATTTTTTTAAGCTATTTTGTCTAGTTATTTAATTATCTTTAAAGTTCTCTTACATTTTGGTGTTTAAATGATTTCTCAACCAATATGTATATTGGAATTAATTTAGAATAGTTAGTTCCCTTTTATCCACAGGCTTCACATTCACAGATTCAAACAACTATGGCTAAAAATGCTAAAAGAATCTTAAAAATATGAGTTTTTATACATGCCTCACTGGGTATGTTGATTTCTTCTTACTGTTCCAAACAATGTAGAATAAAAGATACTTATAAGCATTGACATTGCACTAAGCAAGCTGAAGATGGCTTCATGTGCTGGCATGCAGACATGATGACCATGATGCTCTATGCTGACTGTGTTGAGCAGCATCCAGTGCTACCGTAGCATGCAGTCTGTGGGTCACGGGTGGGACATGCCTGATTTAAAGTATCTGGAGGATCTGCAAAATTCTGGGTCTTAAATTTCATGTAAGGCTTCCAGGTACAGCAGTATCTGTAGAGTCAGGTACTAGCTGACATCTTTATTCCTTGTTTCTTACTATGGCTTTGTTGAAAATGACTTATGTCATTTTCATGTCAGTGGAATGTTTTCATATTTATTTATGAGATGGGACATGATATTATCATAGCATGTGAGCAGAGGTAAGAGGACAACCTGTCAGTTAAAAAAAAACCCTCAATATAACAACTTGTCTTCAATAAGCCAAGTATAAATAAATGACCACATTCAAAATAAAATTATATTAGCAATGTAAGCATAAAATTTCATTTAGAAGAAATTTATCTTTTTTTAAAACAAAGAAACAAAGAACAAAAACCCCAGCAAAAAGGCTCAGTGGGTAGAGGTGCGAGTTGCCAAGCCTGAGGACCTAAGGTTGATCTCTGTGATGCATTGGTACAAAGAGAGCACTGGCTCCATTAATGTTGCCCTTTGACCTACACACACATACTAGAACACATTCAAGATCTTGAATACGTGCACACACATAAAAATAAATAAAGGAGTAAATCAAATAAATCTAGCCCCTTTCTGTGTTCAGGCATTTCTGAACTTGAAATAAAACTGTTCCACCTAAAAAGATCATGAGTGCTTTTCAATAAGAAAAGGTACGAAGTTCTTCGAAATCCAGGAAGAAATCCCACCATACTTAGCTTCTGGTATTCAACTTCAGTTTCGTATTACTACTTACTTATGAGTCAATCAAATCCCCTCTAATTGAGACTTACAGTGTCCTAATGATAGTGTGAACTTAACACAAGTCTGAAATAAACTACACAAATTTAATGCTCTGATTTTATTTCAAGCAAAAGTAGTCTAAATTTAATTCCTTAAAAGTTAAAACCACAATCTTTCTAATATTTGGTTCAGATAACACCTCTTTATAAGAGTTCCCAAGTAGCAGTGAGCCATTAAAGCATGTCTTTTTGTTTTCAGAGAGTTGGTGTTGTATCTGACTTAATTTTTCAAAAATGCCTGCCTTATGCTGGTTATTTAGACCACACAGAGCCAGGGCCTGTGGTGCACACCTGTAAGCCCAGCATTTTGAAGATGAAGGCAGGAGGATCAAAAGATCAAGGTTTTTCTCAACCATACAGCAAGTTCCAGACCAGGGGCAGGCCAATGAGATCTTGTCTCAAAAGCACTCTCCACCTTGAAAAAATTACTAGTAATATTAAAAATCATAGATCAATATGAACTTATTGTGAGTTGACAATGATAAAAACTATGAAGATGAAACTGGCACCTATTCCAAAGTCATCACCTCTTGTTTAAAAATAAAACATACAATATACATTTTTCTAATCGATTAAAAATCAATTACAAGGGTAGAAGTACATGATAGTGTATATATTCAAGCATTGCCTGCCTCGGTCCCAAAATCTCTATCATGTTCAGCTGGATAGAGTAACTGATTTTATGAACAATTAACTTGACTATCCCTGTAAGGATATCCCTGCAGCAAGTGTAGAGTAATTCCAGTACACAGCAGTTAACAGATATGAAGAAAAGCTACAAGGGAAGAAATAGCCACAGTTCCCTCTGGTAGAGCTAATTAAGACAGAGAACAGGACAGGACAAATCCAAATATAGTAGTAAAAGTATTTGTGTGGCTTTAAAAACAAAACAAACCACAAACAAACAAAAACCAAACCCATTCCTATAACTCAGTCCTAAAATTCAAAAGGGAGAAGGAAGCAGCAAGGTTTATAGTGTAGATAGAAAGAACACATGGAGTTAGGCATAGGAGCCATAAGAAAAAGTGAATCAGATGTTCTGAGTTGTTCAGAACAAACATTAAAAGCTGAATTCCACTGCTTTGTTTTTAATCATCTGCTTCACTCTGATATTGGATATTGGTGGCTAGAAAGCAGCCAGCTCTTTTCAATCATTACATCACACAAGTATAATTCAGCCAGCATTAGATATTTCTGAAGAAACCATTACAAAGCCCAACATTTGTTTTTCTTTCTTAAAACAGTACAGGCTAACTAATCCTACACTCAGAAACAATCCAGTTAAAAGAAAGAAATAGACAGAGGTGAGAATTGTAGTCAGAAGATTTCGACCCCTGTAGCTAGTGCTACAGCACATGCTCTGCTCAGTATAAACAGGGTCCCAGGTTCAAAACCCAGTACCAAACCCAAAACTGAACTGATCTCAGCTCCTGAGAAGCCACATATTTATTGTGTCAACACTGACAGTATTTGTGTTTCCACGTTAATAAAACACTGAAAATCAACGAATCTGCAATCCCTGCCTAGAAACTACCACTTTCGACTCCACAGATTAGCTCTGGCTTCTGAATAGTCAGTAAGTCTGTATGAGCTTTCTTAGAGCAGTTCCACACTGACAGCAGGTAAGATGACTGAATACGGGTCTCAACTGTGATTAGCTTCATGGATCCTACGCAATTCTAGAGTTAACATCGTGAATCAGAAGTGTTGCTCCTTCATGTAGAACAGACTTCACTTCCTTTTCTCAATTTTTTGCTAAGCTTACACTAGTGAGGCTTTTGTACCTTACAGAGAAATGAGTACAACATGTAACAGGTAAGGTGTACTTCTGTTCCTCAAGCCACATACTACATACTACTGAGGAGGCTCAATCTTTCTAATGTCTATGGAGCTCAGTTAAGAAACAATAATATTTAACGTCTCCTGAGAATAGGAGAAACTAAGGATTTTTGATGACTCAACAAAACTGGTATCACTGAGTTAATTTGTTGAGTTTCCTAACTGGTGAGGACGATCAAGAAGAAAAAATTAACAGTAATGGTGTATAATAAAATGTACTAACCACAGTTTTAATGAAGATTCTCCACACCTTCAACTCAAGGGAACTTTTGCTCCTCAAGTGTTACCATTAAGAGAATGAGGAGAAATACTTACAAACTGATGAGAAAGTACTTCCATGCAAAACTCATGAAGAATGTTCAAATTCAACAGTGAGAATGAATTGAAAAGAAAGGAGAAGGAAGGAAGACAGGGAAGGGAAAGGAGCAGAAAGTGTGGGTGTGTAGGTGTGTGGGGGGGATATAAAAAAGGAAAGGAATCCAATAAAAACTCAGCACGTGTTTGAACAGGCACTTCACTACACGGAAAGAGTCTCCACAAGAATGGGGAAAATGCAAATTAAAGCCAAGACAAAATATAAGTACACACCTAGTAGCACATCTAAATATTTAGCAGACTGACCCTAAGAACTGCTGGGAAGGCCATGAAGCAAGTCCTACACTGTCTGCAGAAACAGAAATGACTGAAACACAGGATGGCAGTTTCGCATTTCCTTAAAAATTAAAAATATGCCTAACCCATCACTTAGTCATCAATTCCAAGAGAGATATTTCCACTGTTTATACAAAGGTATGCACTGAATCACTCCCTGTAATTCTGGTCCACCATAAGCCCAAACTGGAATCAAGGGCAACATTTACAGGTAATTGTGCAAACAAAGTGTTGTGTATGGACAAGAGATACTAAGACGACACACACTGATCACAAATGAATCTCAGAAAACTATCATGGAAAGTGAAGGGAAGGACGGCGTCCTGTATGAATGTACTGAGTTCCACTCTCTGTAGATCAGCTACACACCTGTGTGCTCTGAGAACACGTTAAGTCTTCCATGAGGGACTCCATTCATATAATGTTACTAATATTGATAGAACTATTTTATTTTATTTAGTAGTTATTTTTGCTGACCTCATACCATAGTTAATTTATAAATAAAACTATCATAGCTGGCTACCTATGTATGAAAAACAAAAAGGTAAGGCTTTGGAAACTCTGCATCCTAAGATGACCTGGGATGGGTCTTTCTCAGCAAGAATTAGGGGATGTTGCTGCATAATTGACACAAAGCAGAGATCAGTGGTGCCTAGAAACCTGGGGAAGCATGCTGGGAAGTAGTGCAGGGAAGATAAAAGGGCAGTAGGAACCCTATGGACAGGATGGCTGAAACTACTCTAAAACCTACCAGTCCTGCAGAGGAGGAAACATTCCAATCAAATGGGACCAGGACACAAGCAGGTGTCACTAATCTGGTATCTAACAACAACAGACATGCTAAAAAGTGGACAGGGAGGAGGCACGAGCCCTCAATCCTAAAGGAAGAACTGCAGGCAACTAAGGAATGAGAACATCCAATACCAGGGAAGAGCACATCCAATACCAGACGGTCAGCCCTGAAAAAGTACATACACATAACGTTATGCAGACTAAGCAGGCTACATATACGTACAAACACAAATATATGCATGTAGCAATGGTTAATGTAAAAAAGGAAGGCATGAATTTGAAAGAGAGCAGGGAACGGACTATGGAAGGGGTTAAAGGGAAGAAAGGGGAGAAACAAAGGGAATTCTACTATAATCTTGAAAAGAAAGAAGTAAAAAAACAAGAAGGAAGCAAAGATGGAAGAAATGTATGACATGCCAATGATAATTTTAAAAAGCTGTATTATGAGTATAAAAGCAATGCTATATTAATTTCAAGCACTGATAAAATTATGATAAAGCAGCAATAATTTTCAAAAGAAATAATTTTCACAAGGTATATCCTGAGTCTAAATGAGTCAGAGGCAGCATTTTAATCTTTACTCAAGTAGTTTCGTTGCTTTGATGTCTTTAATATTGTCACTGTGAAGTAACAGCAAGCAAGGAGTATAATGTGTTTGGCTGGGCTGTCAGCCTGCTGCACAGATGACGAGTCCCCACAGCCATTCATCACAAAGTAGGCTCACTGTGTGTACATCTTTGGCAGGCAGCACTTACTTATAAGCTCATGTGTTCCAGCAGTTTCACCTCAGATCAACCAATCTTATTGTGCCATTGACAAATATTTTCACCTTCAAATCTTAGTTTTTGCTTTGAAAGGCTCTCCTCACATAATTAGCGTATAACTATTATATCATGGAAGACTTACTGATCATAAAACTTTCTCCTTCCCATGCTTCAATGAAATCCTGTAATTATTTGAGTTATTTCAATGGCCTCTAGCTAGAGAAAATATGCATGCTTAATGGCTGACTTGATACGACTTAGAATCACCAGGGAAGAGAGTTTCAGTGAAGGATGTCTACACGGGACTGATCTGTGGCCATGCCTGTAGAGGAGCGTCTCAATTAACTGGTGTGGAAAGCCCCTGCCCATCGTGGGCAACACCATTCCTTAGACAGGGTTCCTACACTGTTGGTGAGTACACAAATGAAGCAGAACCCAGCAAGGAAGTGAGCATTCACATGCTCGTATTTTCTCTGCTTCTCACTGGATGTACTGTGAGCAGCTGTTTCAGGTTCATGGCACTGCTGACTTTCCCACAGTGATGGACCTAGACCTAATCAGGAATTGCTGGCTGAAATGAACCCTTTCTCTGTCAAGTTTGTTTGTTTTGTTTTGGTCAGGGTATTTTATCATAGCAACAGAAATAAAATTAGTACAATGTTGGGAACTTTCTTTTTCTTATAACAGCAAACTCATGCCTCAAATACTCAGTAATTATTTTTATGCATGCTCCGGTACGTTACGTACTTTCCTGTAATTTGGAAAAAAAAATGTTAACTATTTTATCATCTCCTTTCTTTTTCTCCAATTCCAAAGATTCTACCTGTTGGTGGCATATGGAAACATTAAAATCTTCCAGTCTCAGAAAAGACAAGACTGTCAATGGTATCAACAGAATGATGATCAACAGCTGCAGCCTACCTGAAAAATACAAGGTGAGAGCAATGTGCTGGAGATGAACCTGGAGAAGATAATAACGGGAATCTACGGACGAAGCCATAAAGGGCAGGATGAGGAGAGGCTCAAGAAAAGCAACTAAAACTCCGAATGCTTAGTAACTGAAGTTAAGCCACGTGGTAGACAGATGGTTCTCACTCTTACACTTGAACTCTCAAACTCACATACACCAGTAACATCTGAGCCCCATATCTACCCAGTTTGCATTTCTTATCTTTTATAACAGAAATCAATGGTAACCGAATATTCATTTTTTCTTTAACTAAAAATTGAACTGAAAAATCATTACATCATTTCCCAACTTCTGTTTCTCCCTCCCATCTTTCCCCAAGTAACCCCTTGTTATTATTATTGTCATGCCCCTTTTAATTATTGTAGGTGTGTGTGTATGTGTTTGTGTGTGTATGTGTGTGTGCATGAGCGCATGCATGTACACATATAGTCCTAAATCTATAAGTATACTTGCTCAGTCTGTAGAATGTTACTTTTATGCCTATGATTTCAGGGCTGACTGCTTGGTAGTAGATAACCAACTGCAAGGCTCTTCTCTGAGGAAGACTACTTGGAAAAGACTAATTTTTAATGTGTTTTATGAGTGTTTGTCTGCATGTGTGAACACACACACACAATGTGAATTCCTAGTGCTGCAGAAGTCAGAAGACAGCATCAGACTCCCTGGAACTGGAGTTACAGATGGGTGGGAGCTACCTTGTAGATACTGGAATGAGACCCACACCCTTTGTAAGAATAGCATCTGCTTGTAACCACTGAACCATCTCTGGATCCCCAAGAACACTCACCTTCCTGATGTTTCCTTACTACAAATTTTGATATGAAGTACTGTGCATGCCAAGGTTCAGGCCAAGGATAAAATAAAAGCCACTCACAGCTGCTATAAAATGCATAAATGCTCACAATAATCTTATCCGAATAAGAAGATGAAAAGTGGCAGTCTGTAGGAGAAATAGTATCTGAAACACTTGAAAAAGATACTATTACTAAAATTATTGAAGCTACAATTTATTTTTTATTTTATTGTGTATTTACAATATACAAAATATAGATAGGCCATTTTTAGTAAACTAGGATTAGTTAAGCAGAAAACATGTTCTGTTGGACTGTTTGTGAATAAACTAACAGTTAAATAGACTATCAGTAGTTGTATAAAATAGTATATAACTTAAAGATGATGATTTGCTAATATCAACCAAATTTCTAAATATGCCTGCTCTTTGATGAAACAAACTTATCCTAACAATTAAATCTGAAGATACAAAATAACATACACATACAAAGCTATCTATTGTAGCATTATTAAAAAAAATCCTTTGTAACTGAAATATATATTAGAAACCATACATTAAAATACTATTACCCATAAAAACAAATAAGAGAAGTCTGTATCCTAATCATGAATCATCTCTGGAACATTCTAGCAGGAAGGCAGGATATAGAGCAGTATAACATGTTACTATTTGTATAAGACAATGGTGCAATATATAAAAACACATGTTCATATGAATATGCATTTTCTTGTCTGTGCTTAAAGAGCAAGAAGGCAAATCATTTAACATGTCATTATCTGGAGGTGGAGAAAGTAAATAGGAATTAAATTTTAGAAAGTACTCATTTACACTGTTTTGTATTCATTACTGAAACCTAAGTGGACAGTCTTCCTGTAAAACATCCTAATGTGAACACTAAGGGGCATTTAGTTAGGAATGTAATATTACTGAGAAAAACTCCTCAGTCTTGCCAGAGAGTGAGTCCTGGGGATGCCCTAAATAGTCAGCATGGTCAACCTAACACTACAGCCTGAAGTTTTGCAACAGGTTTTCACCACGTGTAACTTAGCCTATTCTGAAGCCACTAACAGAGAAGCCACTACAGAGCTCAACTTTACAGAAAAGTAGAACATACAAATAAGACCCATTGAGAATTTCCATCAGATATAAATATAGCCACTCCTAACACTTAGGGATGCTTCCAGTCTCTTTTTCAGTATTTTCTTTTCATACATGATATAATGATATCCAGTATATAGACAACATGAGCTATACAGACATTATTATATTGATATATATATATGCACATATTTACATTATATATTACATATATTTACAATATAAAAGTATATTGAAGTACTCATATGCATATACATACATAGCTGTCACAGAAAAAGTGAAGTAAGGAGAGTGTAAGGAAAGATTTGATGCTTTCAAATCCTATTCATTCAAATAATTTTATCAAAATGTATTAGGTAATGCAAGCATCGAGTACTTTGATTTAATTGTTTCACAAGGCATCCATACATCAAACTATCCATTTAAATAATAAATAATGCAAGTTACTTATGTCAAAGTAGAACACTCTTGAGCTCCTTGCCTCCTGGAATCTGTATTCCCCACAAGCCTAGCCCTAGATCTGGCCCATGAATCTTTTCTGTTTGTGAGCCAACTTTGCCGACTAAGTGGCTTCTTCCCTTTCCAATTGTTTCCCTTATCTTCTACCTATATCTCCACACCCATACGCCTACCTTCACACCTGCAACCTAAGAAGCAGGTCTATTTGTGACCAGCCTGTACCTAGTCAGTCATGTCCTTCCTTTCCCATCCTTCACCCCACCTGTTGCCATCTGGACACCATAGACACAGCTCCAGATCTAAGGCTTTTTTGTAAGCCATCTTCGACTGGTGAGATACTTTTTTCCTCACCCATCCTTCCTTCCCTCTGTCCACTGCCATCTCTGGACCTACAGGCCATGCTCGAAAATAGGTGTTTGGGAGCCATCTTTGCCTGGTCCTATTAAATAGCTTACCCAACCTTGGTCACATAGCTCCTGCACTGGGTCAATCGAAAGCAGGACAAATTCTCACATCAGACATATGACCAAAGAAAAGAAGTCCACATGGCAAGGACAAATAGTAAAACAAACAAACAAACAAACAAACAAGCACTCAGCCAAGACATCAGGTCTCTCCTCAAACCCATTAGTCCGATAGATGTGTTCTATGCAAAGATTAACTAATAAAGAAAATGTTACAAAACCAAACATTCATGCACCAAACTCTGCCGTACTTCATTTCATAAAAAGCATACAAATGGAATTAAAGGCACAGATTAAAACAAATTCCATCAATAGTAGGTGATTTCAACACCATAGTTTTCTAGCAGGTATGTCATCTGGACAAAGGCTAAACAGAGGAACCTTAAAATTAATTGATATTTTACTTCAAATGGACCTTACAAACACCTACAGAATATTCTACCTAAACTACATTCTACTCAACAATACATGAAAACTTCTTTAAAATAGACCACATGCTGGAATACAAAGCAAACAAATACAGAAAACTGAAATAATCACATGTATACTACCTAACCATTATGCAATTAAACTTAAAATCAAGAACAAACAAAAACAGAGTATGAACTCATGGAGAGTAAACAAATCATTACTGATGGGTGAAAGGGTCGGAGAAGAAATCCAAATGTTCCTGAAACTACATAAAAACAAATTTGGGGACACAGACACAGCCACCCTAAAGGGCTAGCCTTCAGAGCCTTTCTGGAAAGGGAGTGGATCCAGATGGGAGGGGGAATGTGGGGAGGAACGAAGAGAACACAAATAAATGGCCTTATGATACAATTCAAATATGTAGAAAAATAAGAACAAATCAAACTCAATCCAGTGGAAAGCAAAGCAAGAAATAGTAAAAGTTCAGACACCAAAGTTATATGCAGAAAGTTAAAAAAAAAGTTAAAAGCAAAGTTATATGCTTTAAGGGAATATTTTAAAAACCTATATGCTATTACGTTGGAAACTCTCAGGGAAATGAATGGATTTTTTTGACTCATCCAAACTACCAAAACTAAACCAAGTAGAGATGAAAACCAAAACAGACGCAAAATAAAGTGGGAATTTAAAGTAATAAAAAGCCTTCTGACTAAAGAAAATCACAGGCTCACATGGTTTCACAGCAGAATCCTACTATACTTTCAAAGAACTACATCCAATGCGTCTTAAAACTATTTTTTTTAAGAAACAGAAATGAATAAAAGACTAGAAGGAAGGAAGGAAGGAAGGGAGGGAGGGAGGGAGGGAGGGAGGGAGGGAGGGAGGAAGGAAGGAAGGAAGGAAGGAAGGAAGAAAAAGAAACACATCCAAACTCAAAACTTGTTCTATGAAACCAGTCTTACTCTAATACTCAAACCAGGCAAAGACATAACGACAACAACAACAACCAAAACTCCAGACCAATACCCTGATATTGTCATAGATGCAAAACCCTTCAATAACACACCATCAAACCAAATACAGGAACAGATCATCCACTATGAAAACGTTAGCTTCATGTCTGAAATTCCAGGATGGTTGGTTCAACAACTACAAGTTAATAAATGTAAAAAACCACATAAATGGACTTAGGTATGCCACACACAATTATCTCAATAGATACAGAAAAAGTCTTTAACAAAATCCAACTTGTCTTATAATAAATATCCTGAGGGAAATTAGATGGGAGGGAACAGACCTCAACAAAACCAAGGTTGCCTATGACAAGCCCATTGTTTTTAAAATGGTAAAAAAAAAAAAAAAAAAAAAAAGTAGTCTCATTACCAACAGGAAGTAGCCCAGGCTGCCCACCACGCCCATTCCTTTTCAATGTTGCACTAGAAACATCAGCCAGAGTTGGTGAAAGAAAAGAGAAAGAAATTTAAAGGATATAAACAGTAGGAAAAGTCAAATCATATGTAATTGTTGAGTAACATGATTTGTTATGTAAATGATACCCAAGACTTCACCAGAAAACATCTAGAAACAATCAATAATTTCAGCAAAGTAGCAAGGTGCAAAATCAACTTACAAAACTCAGTAGTCTCATAAATGCTAAGGAGCTGTGAAGGTCCATCTGTAATTCCAGCCTGGTTAGGCAGAGACTGGATTCTAGCACAAGCTGGCTAGTGATCCCAGCCAAACCATAGAATTCTCAGCTTGACTAAGAAACCTTGCCTCAAAGATTAAGGTAGAAGAGTCATCAGAGTTGGAGGATCCCCACATTAGCCTTGGGCCTCTATTATATATGCATCTACACACACACAC
>NW_021605341.1:0-27012 GCF_004785775.1 Grammomys surdaster | reverse complement strand
TATGTTCCTTTTGACTAGGTCTTTTGTTAAAGCAATAGAAACTAAGACATTAGTAAAATGGTCAGATAATTTTCTCTCTCCCACCAGCTATGTGTTTAACTAATAAGTAATTTTTCTCTTCCATTCTCTAAGATGGTATGTTGTTTCATCACCAAGCATAGAATAATACAGAGCAGCCTTCAGTTACTGGTCCCTACAGCAATAAGGAAAGAAATAAATCCTCAACAAGAAAATATTTTTTGAGGTATCCTCTGAGTAATCCAAGTACTCAGTTATTAAGTACATAATTATGACATCTTCTGAAGGTTTGTTTTTCACCAGCAGATATGGAGCAGTGTGTAAGGTGTCCAGAAGATAAATATGCCAACCTACAGCAAACCCACTGCCTGCAAAGAGCTATATCATTTCTGGCTTATGAAGACCCATTGGGGATGGCTCTAGGCTGCATGGCCCTGTGCTTCTCTGTGCTCACGGTTCTAGTACTCATCACTTTTGTGAAGTACAAGGATACTCCCATTGTGAAGGCCAGTAATTGCATTCTCAGTTACATCCTCCTCATTTTTCTCATCTTGTGCTTTCTCTGCTCATTGTTCTTCATTGGACATCCCAACCAGGCCACCTGCCTCCTGCAGCAGACCACATTTGGAATATTTTTCACAGGGGCTGTTTCTACAGTGTTGGCCAAAACTATAACTGTGGTCATGGCTTTCAAGCTCACTATTCCAGGAAATAGGCTGAGAGGGATGCTGACAGCTGGGGCACCTAAGTTGGTCATCCCAATTTGTACCCTAATCCAACTTATTCTCTGTGGAATCTGGCTGGTAACATCTTCTCCCTTTGTTGACAGAGATATACAATCAGAATATGGGAAGATCATCATTATTTGCAACAAAGGCTCTGTCATTGCCTTCCACTTTGTCCTTGGATACTTGGGTTCATTGGCTCTGGGGAGCTTCACTGTGGCTTTTCTGGCCAGGAATCTTCCTGACAGATTCAATGAAGCCAAGTTCCTAACATTCAGCATGCTGATGTTCTGCAGTGTCTGGATCACCTTCCTCCCTGTCTACCACAGCACAAGAGGGAAGACCATGGTAGTTGTGGAGGTCTTCTCCATCTTGGCTTCTAGTGCAGAGTTGCTAGGGTGTATATTTGTCCCAAAATGTTATGTTATTTTAGTTAGACCAGACTCAAATTTTCTTCAGAAGTTCAAAGCTAAATTTCATTATTGAAACTTTGATAGTTTTAAGTGTTAGATGGTACTCAACCTCTTTCTACTTTGTCATAACAAAAGTACTAATAAATCATACAAAATAAGTAATATCCTAAGATCTTACTGACACAGCAGGATAACGATGCCTAATTAAATACCAGTGATTAAGGCTTGGTGGAAAATGAGTTCATTCATGAGATCACAAACCTAAACTTTGAGAACAGGGAATCTCAATTGGGGAATGGGTGCCATCATTTTGACATGTGTATGTGTGTACACCATGTTCTTAATTATTGATTAATATAAAGTGATCCTACTGTTTGTGAACAGTTCCACCTCTGGCAAGTTGTTGTGGGCACTGTAAGAAATAGCACTGTAGACAACATAGATATAATGGAAACAGTAAGCATTATGCCATGGACCCTAATTGGGCCCTGCATCCATGTTCTTGTCTTGGCTTCTTTCATTTAACTGTGGCCAAGGTACATAGGAAATCAACACTTTTCTCATATCTTTCTTTTGACCATGGTGTTTTGTTACAGCAACAGAAACTAAGACATTAGCAAAATGGTCAATTGCCTCATTAGGAATTTGGAATATCATAAATTACTGATACAATAAAAAGAACCAATTTGAAAAGGAGAGACAAGGGTGAATGTTAGTAGAGTGTGGAGCATATTTACAGCACTACATATTGTTGATGGCCATCACAAGGAGCAGTATTTTGAGCAGCTTTACAATGTATTATAAAGATGTTAAGAATATCAGGTAACATATTAAGAAGGGTACAGTATATGAAAAGGACCGTGGGGTTCAGATTGTGTCTTCAATACAATGCTTTTATACTTTATATTAAAACACACCATTTTAATATGAAATTAATGTGTTTCATTTAGTAAGAAATATCAATAGTGAGAATAATATACACAATACCTTTATCACAATAAAGTCAGTGAAGTCTGTGAACACTTAATTCACTCTAGATGAATGGCATCATTATAAATTTTATAAGAGTAGGAGTAATGAAATTTTATTTGAGTTTACTATTACACACATGAAAACAGACACACACAAAGACACACATTATTATTTTTGAACATCTGTTGTTGAACTCAGTGTCATTTTCCCCTCAAAGTATTGTTTGTTGCTTTATTTTTAACTGCTATTTTGTAATTTGTTTTTTACATTATAGTTTAATTGTTCTTTCTTTACATTTTCCTTCTCTACAATATCCTTTGTACCCCTTCCTGCAATCCTAAAATGTACATGGCCTCTTATTTAATTAATTGCGTTGGTTTACATTCTGATTGCTTATCATTTGGTAATACATGGCTAATCTTTTTTCCCTTTCTTGGCTATGTCAACTACTTATATTCCCCGATTTACATTTTCCTGCAAATGGTTATGCAGCCTAAAAGTTTGGAAACTTTCTTCCATCAAGTTTGGTATGCTCACTGTTATGTTCCTTCTTGAGATCATATGGTGGGTGTACTATTGGTGTGACTTCATGGTCTACCTATGCTCTTTCTAGAAGATTTACATTCACTTGCAAGATTCTCACTTTTTGATTCTCAAGGTCTTTCCCACTATCTTCTTCAATTTTCCCTGATCATTGGATGAGGGAAAATATTATAAGAGGGTACATTGCTTGTTTTTAAGTGTACATGTAGAATCGAAAAAGTCTATATGGTGTGAGTCACACTCAGTCTTTATTCCCTTTACTTTTTCGTCTGGTAGCATGTTGTGTACTCTCTAGCAATTTGAATTCAAGGCATCAGAGGTAAGGCTTCCAGTTGGGAACCAGTCTTTGTCTGATGAATTAAGTCAGGATTGTCTTCAGGACTATCTCCTTACCACCAGTTTCTGTAGAGGAACAATATCACTCAAGAGTTAGAGATCTGTTTGAGAAAACATGTCAATCAAAATAAGGGCCCAAGGTGTTAGGTAACTTTAAGGAAACAGTATCATCAAAACACAAAAGAACTGATGATTGCATGAATGCACAAAAATTTTCTCATCATTCACAAGAACTGCACATGTTCAATTCATATAGTATCCCACTACTAAGTATGAGGCCTGGGCAACTGCAAATATATTATAAATGAAGAATATGTGGTGGTGTCTTTCAAAGAACATTTTTCTGTTATATTGAAGTTCAATATGATTACCATTCAAGTTCTCTATGTTGGTGTTATATCACCTGACAAAGAAATTGATGATGAAAACAAAAATATCTACATAAATGCATTATTAAGAAAATAAAAGTAATTCAGTCATGATAGAATACTGTTTTGAGCAGCTACTCATGTTGCCTTAGCTGCTATTTATAACTACCTTCTTCTAGTTCTCATTTTGTAGTTCCTTTATCCTCCTTTACTGTTCCCTCAGCAAATTGTAAACCTTTTCCTAGAAGAGTGACCCATACTTTTATTTCTGATATATCTGTGGCCTTTGTCACTCTGTATGGATTAGGCTGTTGGATTTTCGAGTATTCTTTAATAAAAAACTTTGTAGAACCAATAGATACCCTAAAGGATCTCCTGCACTCCAGACATAAATTGTGTAACACACTTTGGGGACCCACTGTCATACTTCCCTGACTTTGAAATAAGTTTGTTGGTCCAATGCAATAGTGTGTTGAATACGATGATAGTGAATAAAGGACTCTCCAATTGCATGTAAGGCATTCTGTGATATTGTGGTTTTGGGAGAAACATTTATATGAAGGAAATATAACTCCACAGACAGAAATATATCTGCTCCAGTAAGGAAGAAGCATTATCCTTTTAGAGAGGCAGGAGTCCAATGTAGTCAACCTGCAACCAAGTCATTGGCAGGTAACCCTGGGGAAGGATCACATGTGAGTGGCTCAGTCTTGGTCTCTCCTGTTGATAGATCTGTGCCTCGAGCCTTCCAGCCTGGAGAGGGTAGTGGCAGGGCACAGGGTAGGACCCTGGTGGTGGCTTTAAAGTCTGTGGGTCTTAGAGCTTTCTGGCTCTCTGACCTGTACTGAAATGCTGATGATAACTTCTAAAAGGTCCTAAAAACTTCTTCTGAGGGTAAAAGATTGCAGGCTTAGGTGATTAACACCTGTAGCCTAACAGAAGAGGATTAGGCAAAGTGGCATTTGTTCTATTTCAGAACTGCTGGGCCCTGAATTATGCCTGATAGTCTGAGGTCCCAGGAAGAAAAAGCACTTAAAGAAGTTATTATACAGTTTATTACTAAGTGTAAAAAGTTTCCTATGAAAGCTTTCTAAGGGGAAAAGTAGAAATGTCCTAAGTGGGGAAAAGGAAAACATTCTAACAAAGGAAAAATTCTAAGTGGAAAAATTCTAAGCAGGGGAAAAGGAAAGGAAGGTACGAATGGCTCCTAAGGAACCACTACATCTATGACTACTCTACTACTTTGTGATTTTCTTCAGTACTTATACATCTTTCAGAGTACATGATCACATGTTACAATGTTCATCACAAGTTCACACCAAAATTCAAATCATAATTTGAAATAGAAGTTTACAACAGAGAATGTTTATACATGCATATCCATTAGGAGCAATTATCTAGCTAAACATCTATCACCTGCTTAGCTCCACAGGTTCACTGCAGGTTTAAAACTATAACTAAGAAATTAGGGAAGTTTCGTATCGATAAACCCAGGAAATATTTTCTCTTCTGTCCTGGCACCTATAATAAATCGTGAGTTCCCTTTTAGTGACCTTTGGTTAATTGTTTTACAACCTCATTGGAATGTGCTCTGATCAGGAGAGAGTCTGGTTACTATCTAAGGGCAATTAATTGATGACACTCGGGGACTGTCAGAGTTCTCATTGCTGTTTTGACTATCAGAAAAGGACATAATATCGGTTCCACTATCTAAGAGCTTAGTGATCACACATATAATTTTAGGAATTCTTATGGGATCATCGTTAAGACTAAAGAAGTCATCTACCTGTCTATATAGCATCACTACAAGATAGTATATCTTCATAGATTTGCAGAGATCTGTTCCAAAGAGGTGATTTTTCCTTAGAGATTGTTATCTATGTTTAATAATAACAAGAAAAGCATATTAATAGCAGGAATCTTTCCTAAAATGAATTCTCTTTGGGCCTTGCCTAATAAGAGAGAATCTGTAGCAGATTATATAATAATCTGAAGCACACCATCTCAGGAAGATCACCTGCTAGTATTCAGCTTGTCCTGTTATGGCTCCTGACATAATATATTTATATGAGGACATCAGGTAGAGATTCCAGATTAAGTGAGGAGTGGAAAACCAGATGTCTTAGGTTCTGTAGGACAAGACCTGGCACCCGTACTCACATGAAGACCAGGCGATAGTAGATTCTTTTTATCCTTGATATTACAGAACCAGGCTGGAAATGCACAGGGTTTCTTGTCCCACAGATTGACTCTCTGATTCACTGTCACTCTCAGTAATGAGATTCTTTCTAGGGATCTTCACAAGAACAAATCACTGGAAGAAACTCCTCTTCAGTATGCTATGAGATCGCCAAGAGTCAAAGACCAGCATTAACTAACCCTCGTAATCTTGTAGATGCTAGACGTATTCAAGCTGACGCATGTTAACCATGAGGCAGGCTCTATCCACTCCTCCTACTAGAAAGGTACCTCCCAACATTGTTGACCCAGATGTTCACCTTTCTCTTACCCATATTCACAGCAAGGAGGTTTTTCTCTATTGCATATGTCATCTGATGGGCCTAATCTGCATTGTTATCCTAGATTCAAGACTACAAATCTGTTTCAAACTGACAATCAGTGATCCTGTGGATGGTTCCTGAACTCACGGGAGCCTTGTATGAATTTGTGGCCACTTAAGACAATTAGAATGTCTACCTCATGTACCTGTGACTAAAAGTTTCCAAATCATCACTCTTTGATTGGGAGTGATCCAGAACACTTGGTTGGAAAGACAAAAGTCAAGTGTAGTGTGGGCAGTAGAGATGTGTTCTCCATTTACAAAATTTGTTGCAGTCTCACAGGACTCATATAACAGCTACAAACCTCTTTAACTCACATTCTGGTGGAATCTGATGACTGCTTCTCGTCTCTGTGGGAATTGTATGTGTGTGGTACAAAGACATTCAGCAGGCCAAACACTCACATGTTATTAGTTTTTCTTAATCAATAAATGTTAAAATTTTAATTGTTATGTTCTATATAAGTGTTTATTTTATTCACCTTTCCAGTGTAGATTTTATCATGTGTACTACTCTTTATAGGATGTTTTTCTCTTGCATTCTTATTTAATTTAAAAAGATATTGACAGGAATGATCATTTGTAGAGTTTTTGTTTAATGTGGGCAAAGACATGATCTGATTCACAAGTACTGTACAAATAGACTCAGTGCCCATGTATATAATCCCAGCACCCAGGAGTTGGAGCAGAAAGAAAAACATTGAAGAATATCTTCAGGCAGGACACAATTAGTTTGAGATCATCTTGCATCACAGTTTATAACTAAATACATATAGTGAGAACAGCACATAGGCCTTTTCTAGCATCAAATAGTAACATTTGTCAGATGGATTCTCAATAGTTTTCCAGGGACTTCCCTAGTAATGAATGTCCTTCATAATCTCTGGTACTCCTTTCTTCTTTCTTTTCGGTCTGAACTCACTGTGAATATTGTATAATGAAAGTGGATTTCAAATATCCTAAACTTTGTGGTTTTAACATAAACTTTTTATACCTATGTTGATTTAAATCAAATTTCCCCTACTCTGTAAACTCTGCAAGCTACACAAAAAGAGAGGGTGTCTTTTGAAATTGTGTATTAGAGCACATCTCATACCAGTTTCAGTAGAAAGTAGGTAAAGCACTTGACTGATGAAAAAGTTCTTGATGTGGCAGGAACTTTTATTTGCGTTTGTTTCTGTTTTGTGTGTGTCTGTGTTGTATGTCTTTAGTCTCTCTCTCTCTCTCTCTCTCTCTCTCTCTCTCTCTCTCTCTCTCTCTCTGCCTCTCTGTCTATGTCTCTCTCTCGCTCTCTCTCTCTCTCTTTATAAATCTCTCTCTTTCTCTCTCTCTGTGTCTTTGTGTATGTACTTGAAGATGACTGTGTTGGAAACTTTTATAGTCTTGTTTACATGGTGTGAGCGATCAAGTTATGTCAAAGGGATAGATATAGCAAATCCGTAGAGGATGATTTGCTTAATGGTGTCTCTCATTCCTGAGCATGCTCAATGAATCTGTATATAATCACATAACTCACACAGAATGCTAGTTCCAATCAGCATCTTAGGGTTTCTTCAAGGATCCTTTTAATAGAATTCAGATCCTCTGGTTTGCATGGCCACCACAAGTACCTGAACTACCTTCCTTACCTCATTTGAAGAAATGGTTGTATGGCAATGTGTCTTACATTCCTGTATTTAGTCTTTCCCATTCTTTTTTTTCTTTTTTCTTTCTTTCTTTCTTTTTTTTTTGTTTATTTGTTTTTTGAGACAGGATTTCTCTGTGGAGCCCTGGCTGTCCTGGAGCTCACTTTGTAGACCAGGCTGGTTTTGAACTCAGAAATCTGCCTACCTCTGCCTCCCAAGTGTTGGGATTAAAGGTGTGTGCCACCACTGCCAGCATCTTTCCCATTCTTACATTTCTCACAAATGCTCCGTGAATCCAACACTCTTGATGCAGTAGCAAGATGAATAGGAGTGGGCTGGCACACTAGTCAGCCTTGAGAGGATATCTGTATTCTTTGGTGTTTGTAAAATGGATTATCCTACTTTTCATACTGACCGAAGTAGTTGTAAAAAAGAGCAGCATTTATGGAGCCTCAGAGAAGAGTCCTCTAAGGGGCCAAAATAAAACTAAAGTGAAGACAAGGGTTCTGAAAATAAGACTGTCATCGAAGATGTCATGGAAGGATTTTGTTATGTGAGTGGGGAAACAGCCACAAAAGTCAGACTGTTAGGACTATTATAACTTCTACTCATGACATTAGTAAGTACTTATTTCTTCAAAATTGTAGTATATACTGAAGATCAGCTCTAATTTCCTGTAACATGAAATCGACCAGCCTTTGCTTTTTCCCTCGGCTGACAGCCTTTATTGGGACAGTCTATTAAATATTCTTTCTATATGTATAGAGAGATTCATTCTCTCTATGGTTTCAGATATGTTTATCTAGAGAACCTGTACTAATACAAGTGTGGTTTTTCTCTGCTTCATCACTGATGAAGATGTGCTGGTTCACAATATTGCTCAACAGTGTTTCCCTTATGTTTCTGGCTTTTCTACCAGGGTCCTTTCATACCAACTGTCTGGTGAAAGGGAGTTGCAGTTTCCCTGAGCCCACCGTGAAGGCACAAAACAAAAATTTTTAGTTTCCTAAAATCCTACTTGAATGTTAATAGACTTGGCACTCTCCCATTTCTGGGTCAGATTGATATCTCCTCCACTGCACCTATGAAAACTATTCACCTTGATTTCAGGAAGAAAGCAAGTGCTGTGAGGAGAGCTCAGGCAAGGTCTGAAGTCAGCTCCTGATAAGTGCAGGATCAGTGTTCACAGAGGGGGGTTGGAATAAGTATCTGAATAGCCTGAGCTGGATTGGTAAATTCTCCCCCAGGGCTGGGTGAGGTGAGATTCCTCTTGGAGGAGAGGCACAAATGCTAATGAAGTGCAAACCACTCAGGAGATCTGGAAAGGTGTGACCTAGACCAGAAGCACACTTTAACCTTGAGGAAATTTCACTGGCCAATCAGGCCTTCAAGTGGATCTGCCAGTCAGACAAAGAGGTTGGATCTTCCGGTTCCTCTCTGCAAGTTTCCTGCAACTGTGTAGGCTTGGGTGTTTCTCTGCTTCCTGCCCTGAGCTGTGCTGTTGGGTGCTGTGAGAAGACCCCAGGGAAGCTCTAAAATTGAGGCATTGTGAGCACATGAAAAAAATGCCCACAATGGGGAGGAGCAGGTGGTTGAGCAGTGGGAGCTGGTTTGGTGGGTCCTCTCTGGGGCTGGAGGGAAACCATCAGCCAGATGTGACCACCTGTGTGGTCCCTTGTGGTGCTCCTCACCAAATCAGGCAGTGACCTATGAATAACTTCACTATCATAGCTGATTCCGAATTGTCCCAAAACATTTGGATCATTTGTTTGCTTGGAGAAACATAGGTGGTTTCTTTGAGTCTGCAGCACATGTGTCCAAACATTTTTTTTTTTATAGTATACGTTAAGAAGACAGGTATATATGTAATAGTTCTGCTTTTGCATGTTACTTGTTTTTGTTTTGTTTCGGCCAATTTTTTTGTTGCAGTTGTTTAGAGTTCTTTATATGTTTATGGTTTTGATTGATATGCGGCAAAGGGACTCTTTTTTGTCTAATCTCTTTGGTATTTTCAATGCTTCTTTACTGTTATAGGCATCTCTTTCTTTAGTTTAGGAAATTTTTCATTTATGAGTTTGTTGATAATAATTTATAGACTTTTAACCTGATATTCTCTTCTTGCCTTCCAATCATCTGTAGTTTTTTCTTTCGCATATGTTGCAGTGTCCCTAGTTGCTTATTTCCATGATACTGTTACACTCAACATTTTTGTTTTTGACCAATATGTCCATTTTTCTATTTATCTTGCCTTCCTGTTCTGTGTGTGAACCTTGCCTCTGTAGTTGTCAGTGTACAGACAATTTCAGTTGCCTGCCTTCAGGGACTTAGCAAATGCTTAAGTCATTCCCTGCCTCCCCCACCTGCTGCTGTTGTCAGGTGTGCTTTATATACACGGACCACCAAATACATCAGGTCTGCATGTTTGTTTCCTGTCTCTGTTCTCTGCACATGCCCCTTCTCTAGTCTCTGTTTATACCCTCATGGCTCTCTCTCTGCTCCCTGTCTGTCTGTCTGTCTGTAGGTCCTCTTGTGTACTTCTATCCCTTCCACAGGTTCTCACTCCTCTCACTTAACCCAAACAACCTCTTTTGCAAAATATCTGTTACATATGTTGATTTCTAATGACCTGCTCTGATAGGATAACTTGCATTTCTTGATGACATATTTTCCTTGCTGTTATTTAGTATATTCCTATGCTGGTAACTAGGTATCTGGATTTGAGGTGATGATTGGTCTAGGTACTGGTTTCTGGGTTTGTGTTGTTTGTTTGGAAGTTTTATTCCTGGGTTACTGTTCGACTTTTGGATTTTCAGAGATTGTTTTGCCTCTTTTCCTGATCTGTTTGGTGGGTATGTTCAAGAGTGAATGCTTGCTCATGTTTGAAGCAATGGGAAGAGACAGGTAGGAAGAGATGATCTTAGCAATTCACAAAGAGACATAGTGAGGAGCAAGGTTAAATTGCCTCTAGTGTTTAGTACAGTGGCAGAGGCAACTGTGAAAATTGCATCTGGGATCACAAATAGTGTGGTAGATCTATGGAAAGCCAACCTTGCATATTTTCAAGCGTGGCTTGTAGTTGAAAAGTAGAATACTAAGGGGCTTAGATGCAAAGATGTGTTTGTAAAGCCCAATCAGTTCTGTTTTTGAGAGAGCACAATATTCAGTTGAGAAACATGCTATGACAAACCCTCCTTATCAACAGCCAGTGAAGGTACATTGGCAAGATTAAAGTACATATAAATAACTAATACACCTTACAGAGAAAAATAAAATTACCCTACCCATCATGGTTGTCAGATGATTTTGCCCCTTGTTTGTTTCCTGCAAATTATGCCAGGCATACCGTTTCTAAAATATTAAGTTGCTGATCTGTATGTTAATCCCACAATGTTGCTGTAACTACAATTAAAATACACAACTCCACTAGATGTGGTCTCTCTGTTTGGCCCTAATTGGAGGTAGAGTGGTGAGGGTCTTTATTATGACCTTTGTGTGTTTGCATTACAATAGACTCTTGTGGGTCTTTGGAGTCTCTGTGACTTGGACATATCCTTTTTTATTCATATTGATCTTTTGCTTTTAATTTGTGATTGGGTCCTCAGAGTACTCTGCAGAGTCACAAGTGTGTGTGTGTGTGTGTGTGTGTGTGCTTGTGCACATGTACTCATATGTGTACACATGGGTATGTGTGATTTTATTAGATATTTTACTTACATTTCAGATGTAATCCCCTTTCCCCATTCTCCCACCCACCCAGGAACCACCTATCCCACCCCCACTCCTCCTGCTGTTATGAGGATATGCCCCGAGCCACCCTCCCACTCCCACCTCCCCACCCACGATTTTCCCCACACTGAGGTGTCTAACCTTTACTAGACTAAGGACTTCCTCACCCAACTATGACTGACAATGTCATCCTCCCCTATGCATAAAACTGGGGTCATTGGTTCCTCCCTTTGTGCTCCCAGGCTGGTGGTTTAGACCCTGGGGCCTCTGGTTGGTTGGTATTGTTGGTGTCCTCATAGGGCTGCAAATCCTTTCAGCTCCTGCAGTCTTCTCTCTCACTCCTCCATTGGGGACCCCTTGATCAGTTCAGTGATTAGCTGTGAGCATCCACATATCTCTATTTCAGACTCGGGCAGGCCTCTAAGGAGACAGCTATATCAGGTTCCTGTCAGCATGCACTTCCTGGCATCCCCATCAGCATCTACCTTTCCTATCTGCCCAAGGGAGACCCTTGTAGAACAGTCTCTATGGCCCCTCCTTCAGTTTCTGTCCCACTCTTTGTCTCCACATGTGCCCCCATGAGTATTTTGCTACTCCTTCTAAGAAGGGCCAAAGCACCCACACTTTGGTTTTCTTTTTTATGAGCTTCATGAAGTTGGGCAGGTTTTCACTGGCCATTCCCTCAATCTCTCCTATAGCCATACCCCTGCTTTTCTTTTAGATGGGACTAATTTTGTTCTGTGTGTCAACTATGTTGTCATTGAATTTGATCTTTCAGCTTTGATCACATGATCCCATACATTCACCATTAGTCTCTGTCCCGAAATCACATAAGACACTGTATAAATATTTGCTCTTCAATGTTAATATATTTTGTAAGACTCTTGGTTTTATATTTTAAACTTTATTGCTTTTATTTTTCCAAGACAAAATTTCTCTATGAAGCCCTTCATGTCTTGATAGTAGATATAGAAACCCCACAAGCCACCTGACATATTATTGTAAAATAAGTACAGGCTTCTGTGCTGTTCTTTATCCACATCTTAAATTTTGAAATTTGTCCCAATATAAAGATAATATTCTATTTCTAAATATGGCCTATGCTCATCACATCAATTCTGACTGAGGCTCAAGAATCACTGGATTCCAGGTGTATGATGTTCTGCTTTGCTTGTGTGTTTCTTCTGAAAATTTTGGACAAATAGGAATATTTTACCTCTGTGCCTGAATATGATTATCATATGTGCCTCATTTTGAGTTTTACCAGAATGTGGCCTAAGAACTCTTGATCTTCATGTTATGGGTAGTTGTTGGTCCCCATGTAGATGTTTGAAATTGACATCCATTTTGTGTAAGACCAGCCAGAACTTTCCACTTCTGAGTTATCTCATTCTCCTGCCCTATGTTGCTTATTTATGATCAATATTTAGATTACTAATATTTTTATCAGTCCATTTGTATCTGTTTAAACATGCGTTCTGTTTTAGTAAAATTTTATTAATGTATCATTTTAAACTGGTACACTTTACGTTTCTATAAGATGAATGCAGAACTGCTTTGAATGTTTAATTCTTTGTAGGAACTTCAGTAAAGAACTATGAGTTCTCTCTATCATTTCTGTTTCCTTGGTTGATTTTTACATGGGCATGAGTTACTTAATATGTAACTTTTGCTGTCCTGGAAGTTGTTGCATTGACCATGATGGCATCAAGCTCAAGGACATACAGCTGCCTGTGCCTCTGAGATTAAAGACATGAGCAAAACCACGACGTTGTCCAGCATTTATGTAGTTACTAATTGTTTATACAATTTGTTTAATGTGTGCTCAGTGCTGTTGGTCTGTTTCCCTCTCCATCTCCCTCTCAATTGGCGTTTCTCTTGCAAAGCTATATCCTATTCAGTGGGTTCAGAAGTGTCACATGCAATACTCATAACACAATTTCCTTTTAAAATGACAGTGTGTTTAGATTATAACTTCTGTGTCCAAGAAATAAATGATGGTAGCACCAGAAATATATGATTATATTGTCTAGGAAGCATACCCTTATTTACATGATGTCAGTATCATGCTTTGTGTTGTACACATATTTTAGGATGCAATGAATTTTGATGATGTGCATGTCAACTTCACTAAAGACGAGTGGGAAATGCTGGATCCTTCCCAGAAGAATCTCTACAAAGATGTGATGCTGGAGACCTACTGGAACCTCACTGCTATAGGTAAGACTGTGAATTTTCTTTTGTTTTTCAAAATAAGGGGACAAATATTTCTTGACTATTGATGATACTCTGTTATTTGAATTGGGTACATGGAAGATAGAGTAAAATAAAGTAGATTCAGTGCTGTGAAAAACCACAGAAAGTTGACTTTTGCCTAATTTCCAATACTATATCATTCATTTTCTCATACTGTGTTTTAGGGTACAATTGGGAAGACCACCATATGGAAACAGAATTTCAAAATTCTAGAAGGTACAAAAGGTAATGTTAATTTGCAAACTGAAACATATGTGCCTCTGAGGCAATTTTAATATGTCCTGGAAACTGTAAAGTAAAGAAGTATGTCAAATATCAGTCCTTTAAGTATAGCTATGATTAAAATATTCTCACAAAGCCATGGGCCTTAATGTCAGTTATCTGATTTGTGTTTGCAAGGCATTCCACTAAGGATGGAGACATAGAAACAATTCCTTAAGAGATGACTTTATTTGATTGGTAACTCCATTAGAGCTATGCTGTGGAACTACCAATCTGATCAGTCTCATAATATTTAGATGTTGCACATTGAATAGTGATAAACATATATCCAAAGCCATGCAATAAGTAAATAGTCTGAGGTAAATTCAGTGATACTCATATTTTTGTAGTGACATTGTTAAGTTTACTGAGAGGTCAGTTTATGAGAGTCAAGAATGTTGCTGTGGAGAAACGTCAATGCACACACAGTATGTCTAGAAGAAACAAAAACTCAAATGGTGTTAAATCAATGCAGAAAGCTTTCATTTCTTCTTTTTATGTGTATATCAAGTGTCAGAAAAAAAAAAACTATGTGGGAATAGGAATATTTAAAGGAGGAACATCCCTATCTTTATTCCAGAACAGTGAGAAGATATGTAGTATTTTGCCTTTGAAAGATTTTCTAAATATAGTAGAAGTTTGTAATTAATTGGTTTTCTGACCTTACAGGGAACATCCCCATAGTCACACTGCAGAATATCCCCTTGGGTACTAGAAGAGTGTAAATTTTTGTTTTTCCAGGTTCACAGTGCTAATGTGGGGTGATTCACACTACAGAAAATTTATGAATATAATCAGTGTTATAAAGGTCTCCTTTTTTGCATTTTCCTTCAGATACATGAAATATATCATATAGAAATCTCATAGAGACAAAGGATGTTATACCTGTGAGCCATGTAGTAAATATTCCTGTCATCACAGGTGTTTTCAAAGAGGCATCAAGCCAGAGTTGGGGAGAACACTATGAACATATGAAGTGGTAAAGTCTTAAGATATGGTTCTTCTTTATTATTAAACCAAACTGTAAAATTAATTCATATTCATTAAATGATTGATCAGGATAATGAAAGTGGTAAAGCTTTCACTTGTGCCAATTATCATTGCAGGCATGTAAGAAGTCATAGCAGGAAGAAATCATATGAATGTAATCAGTGTGGTAAAGCCTTTGCAAGTCCCAGTCATCTCCAATGTCATAAAAGAACACATACGGGAGAGAAGCCTTATGAATGTAATCATTGTGATAAAGCCTTTGCAACATCCAGTACTCTCAAAAGTCATAAAAGAACACATACTGGAGAGAAACCTTATGAATGTAATCAGTGTGGTAAAGCCTTTTCACAACAGAGTCATCTCCAACGTCATAAAAAAACACATACTGGAGAGAAACCTTATGAATGTAATCAATGTGGTAAAGCCTTTGCAATACAGAGTTATCTTCAAAAACATAAAAGAACACACACTGGAGAGAAACCTTATGAATGTAATCAATGTGGTAAAGCCTTTTCACAACAGAGTAATCTCGAATGTCATAAGAGAACACATACTGGAGAGAAACCTCATGCATGTACTCAATGTGGTAAAGCATTTTCACAACAGCGTACTCTACAACATCATAAAATGAAACATAGTGCAAATAACCCTTAAGAATGTAATTAACATGATAAAGCCTACTTACAAGGGAGATGTCTCCAAAACTGTAGAAGACCACACACTGGAGAGAAATGTTATTAATATAATCCATGTGACAAAAGGCTTTTTACAAAGTTATTTTCTGCAAAAGTATAAAAGAGCCCATGTTGGAGAAGAACTATGAATGTAATTGTACTGGCTGGTTTTGTGTGGAACTTGACACGGGCTGGAGTTATCACAGAGAAAGGAGCTCCATTTGAGGAAATGCCTCCATGAGATTCAGCTGTGTGGCATTTTCTGTTTTAGTGATAAGTTGCGAGTGCCCACTGTGGGTCATATCATCCTTGGGATGGTAGTCTTGGGTTCTATGGGACTTTGTTATTTTCCAAGAACTACAACTTCAGAATTCCAGGAAGTTACCTGTTGCCTGGGCAGGTGAGTCATATAGGTTAATTTTGGGCATTAGACAACCTTGATCTGTTGTCCTCATATTCTCTTTGCCTCTATCCATTGTTCCTCTAGTAAGTAGTGTGATGTCAAGCCAGGGGAATCAAACCAGTAAATAACATCCTTCCATGGCCTCTGCCTCAGCTTTTACTTTTTGACCTGATTAGATCCAGTCCTGACAACCTTTGGTGAGGAACAGCAACATGGAAGTGTAAGTTCAATAAACCCTTTCCTCCCCAACTTCCCTATAGTTCATGATGGTTTGTACAAGAATAGGAACCCTGACTAAGACAGCAATCAATGTGCTAAAGCCTTTGTATATCCCACTACTTTCCAAAACATAAAAGACTCATACTGCAAAGAAACCTCATGAATGTAAACAATGAGTTAAACACTTTTCACAACCTTGTAGTCTTTATTATTATAAAAGAGCATATATCGGGGAGAAGCCTTTGAGTAACATCATTCTTTACACACACAAAAAAATCACCCTGGCCAGGTGGTGGTAGCACACACCTTTAATCCCAGCACTTGAGAGGCAGAGGCAGGCATATTTCTGAGTTCGGGAGTTTGAGGCTAGCCTGGTCTACAGAGTGAGTTCCAGGACAGCCAGGGCTACACAGAGAAACCCTGTCTCGAAAAACGAAAAAAAAAAAATCACTCTGGAAAGAACCCCTGTTATTGTAATCACTGTGGTAAAACCTTGTGAATTCACTGTCATCTGCAGATACATAATAGAAAACACTCAAGAGAGCAAACCTATTAAGGAAATCAGTGTATTAAGCCCTTGCAAGTTACAGTTATTCCCCTATATGTAAAACAACACATACTCTAGACAAACTACATGAATGTCATGAATGAGGTAAAGCCTTCTAGGACACAGTCATTTTTTAATACACAAAAGAAAATGTGCAGGAGAGAAGCCTCATGAATTTAATCAATGTGAAAAAGCCTTTGTATATCACAGTTGTCTCCAGATACATGAAGGACCACATAGTGGAGAGAGGCCTTATGAGTGTAATGAATTTGGCAAAGCCTTTGCATGTCACTGTACCCTCTATGTACTTCAAGGAACACACACTTTAGAGAAACCTTATGAATGAAATGAACATGGAAAATCCTGTGCATATGACTATAGTTTCCAAAGACATAGAAGAACACATATTGAACAGAAACCTTGTGAATGTACTCAAGTTGGAAAATCCTTTACATGCCACAGTAGTCTCTGAATACAAAAATGAACACATACTAGAGAGAAACCTACTGAAAATAATCAGAGTATTAAGCCTCTACATGTCCTAATCATATTTAAATGCCTGAAAGAATTCATAGTAGAAGTAAACTGCTATGATTTGAATATGCTTGGACCAAAGAAGTGGTAATATTAGGATGTTTGGCCTTGTAGAAGTAGATGGTACTGTTGTGAAGGAAGTGAATTCCTATGATGGTGTTCTTTGGAGCTCTGGCCAGGATAAAACAGACCCTGCTGCTGTTTGGCTGGAAGACTGTGCCTTCCTCGATGCCTCCTCATTAAGATGTAAAACTCTGAGCTCCATCTCCAGGATCATGGCTACCTGCATGCTGCTATCCTTCCTGCTATGATGGTAATTGACTAAACATTTGAAACTGTAAGCCAGGCCCAATTAACTATTTGCTTTTAAAACAGTAGCCTTGGGGACAGTGCCTCTTCTTAGCAATGGAAATTCTATCTAAGACAGAAGTTGGTACCCCAGACATAAGTATTGTTGTGATAGTCTTGATGATCTTTTTCTTTGGAGCAATGTGGATTTTTAGACCTTGAATTGGTACATACATTAAGTGGAACTCAGTGGTCCATTCTAGTAGGGAAATGGAACACATGCATATGTACTAAGTTTGATTTGAATTTTGAGTATAGTTTCTATGATGTTTTGATGAAGAATGTTGCTGCCTTTTTCCCTTGTCTGAAGAGTGTCCTTGTGGCTAAACTAAGGAGGTTTATGTTGATTGCCTTGACAAATAAAGTCTCAGGAAAGCCAAGCTTAGCCTTTGTCTTGTGTATAGTCTCATGGTGATTCTTTTGATCAGACATAGTAATCTTAGAAATGAAAAATTTTAAATGTTAGATTCAAAGAGAAAAGGCTCACCAGGAAGTTGAATGAAGCTAAATCCTGTAATCAAAGCTATCTGATGGTATTAAAGAAATGGTGATGTTATGCCAAGATTCTATTCACCTATGTTTAGATTCCATTCTAAATATAGGGATGTTAAGTTGTATGAATGAGAACTGTATCATGATAGGGATTATTATTACCTGGTTATTGTTTCCATGTGGACATAAGGAGATACAAGTATGTGTCAAATTGACAAAGGATAGACTGTCATTATGATTCTGGGTTTTGAATTTAAGATCTAAAAGAAAATACTTAGGTCCAGGCATGTGCATGCCTTACATCCCAGGAGAAGAGAGTCTGCAGATTTCAGGTTCAAGTCATCCTGGTCCAGGAAAAGTTTTAGGTAAAGAAATCCTTAGACAAAGTGTTACACACCTTTAATCCTGGCATTCAGGAGACAGAGCCATTCAGATCTCTGAGTTCCAGGTTAAACTACTAAGTTCCAATAGCACCAAGCTTAGGTAGTGAAGTTGTTGAAAGTTAGAAAGCTGATGATAATGTAATAGAAGGGGTGATGTTCCAGCACCAGCAAGCAGTAGAACTCAGCAGCTTTGTCCATGTGCCTCTGTCTTTAGAGGCAAGACTATAAAGGACTACTGACACAGTTGATACTGTTAGCTATACTTAAAAAATTAGCAGTGTTGTAAAGAGGAAACCATCATCACTGAGGTGAAATCTTCTGGGGAGTGTTTTCTGAAAGGATAATGAAGCTGTGTTCCAGAGATAGCCAAAGTTGTACCTTCTGGTGCAGGTGGTTTGGTCATGTGTAAATATCACTAACATGGCACCGGTTTTAAGGCATGAATGTGTTATGGAGAACAGCTAAGGCTTGGCCCCATGAAAGCAGTGTGTGAGAGGAAAGCAGTGAAGTGTAGTTGCAGCAGGAGAACCCAGCATATCGAAGTTGTCAATGCCATGGGATGAGTAGAAATAGCAGCAGCAGCAGTAGACTGGAGTCACCCAGAACCTAGAGTGCTATAGAGGGAAGAGCTGTAGAAATGACCCACTGTCTTTTATGATGCGCAGAAGATCATATGTGGATCCCAGATACAGGAACATGAAGCTGTAATATTGAAGTTATATTGAAGACCCCAGGATTTTGTGGTGCCAGAGCTGTGTAGCACCTGCTCAGCAAAACTGCTTTCAGGGAGTAAAACCAGCCAAAGAGAAAGAACTGTGCTGCAGTGAAGAAATCACAAAGGATTCAGAGATCTGAAGAATGCTTTGACATCAGACATGGAGATGCAGATTTTGAAGATTACTCTGCTGGCTTTTGGTCATCTTTTGGTGTAGTATTTCCTCACAAGGGCATTTAGGAATGATGAAGAGTATATCCTGTGAATTTGAACCTATATGATGTGCTATTTGTTTTGAAAATACAGGGGATTACAGTTACATGATTAGATGAATCTCTGAAGAGACTTTGAACTTTGGACTTTTAACCTTTTTGGACTTTTTAATTTGAACCTCATGTATTTTGCATTATGCTATTTTAAAATATGGTCCCCATACACTCATGTGTTTGAACAAGCATATGGGGACCAGGAAGTGGAATGTGGTAGTTTAAATAAAGGAATGATATTTTCACTCCTTCTTTTCTTTTTTAAAAATTTTTTTATTTGATATTTTATTAAGATTTCTGATATAATCCCCTATCTCTATTCACCCTCCCCCCGCAGGAACCCCCTATCCCACCCAACTCCTCCTGCTTCTATGAGGATATGCCCCAGCCACCCTCCCCCTTCCACCTCCACACTCACCATTTCCCCCACACTGGTGCATCCAGCCTTCACTGGGCCAAGGACTTCCTCACCCACCTATGACTGACAATGTCATCCTCTCCTACACATACAGCTGGGGCCATGGGTCCCTCCCTGTTCACTCCCAGGTTTGTGGTTTAGACCCTAGGAGATTTGGCTGTTTGGTATTGTTGCTCTCCCCACGGAGCCATAAACCCTTTCAGCTCCTTTTCCTCCTATTGACTTGCCCTGTCCAGACTCAGGATGAGGTCTACTGCCTTTTGTGTCTTTGTTCTTATTTGGCTGTCTCCTATTGGAGGTATGTTCTTTTCTGAAGAGGAAATGGAGCAGGGAAAGTGGATCTGGTGAAGAGGGAATGTAGGCTAGACTTATGAGGGTACCTGGAGCAAAAACAGTAGTCAGAATACGTTGTGTGAGAGAAGAATTTAGTCCAATTTAAAAACATTAATTCAATTTTCCTAATTGTAAATGCAAAGGAGGGAAGCAATAATGAACACAGAGACACAAGATTGGGAAGCCCAGGGAGGAATGACTTTGACAGATCCAGTTCTCATTCTGTCTGTTTAGAAAGTGAGGATCACACAGGAGTTTATAGTAAGCTCATTCTTGGGCCCTGTCTACATCTGTTAAATCAAGTTTGCTCTCAGCAATGTGAAATCTGTATCATGCAGGAAACAATCCCAGGTTATTTTCTTGTATGAGTTCTGATGATTTTCGATTGTGGATTTACAGAGTTTCCTGCTCCTTTAATTCCAAAAGAATAGCTTTGCTTCTCTTTAAGTAAAACTAATGTTTAAACAAGTATAAAAATAAATATATGTCATATGTAATATCATACAGTATGACTACATTAATTTTATATTATGTTAAACATATACAAACTGACATATAAAAATGCTAAATGTTTAAACACATTCTTCAATACAAGAATCAAAGTGTAACCATCTCAGTGTGGCTTTTGATAAAACAAACAAACAAACAAACAAACAAACAAACCAACATAAAAAAGACCATAAATGACTATTAAAAAGACTATTACATTTTGATTCAACTATAATTTATTATCATTCTTTAAATTAAAACATAAAAAGTCAGTCTGTTTCTTAACGTCATTTTCCCTTCTTCATGCAATATGTTTCATTGGCAGAAAGCTCTCAGACCATCAAAATAAAGCAAGTCTTTGTTTTTAGTGTATCCTATCTATAAGAGCACATTTGCTTTTAATCTCTGAAACTATTCTTGCTACAAAAAAATCATAAATTAACTAAAAAATGTTATAAGAACACTTGATTTTGTCAGCTAGATTTTGTGTTCTTTCTGCCCTTCATTTTCTATTGCTACCGGCAGTGTAGACAAAGTGGCTGTAACTCTAATGTTCACCTGACAAATGAGAGTGCATTACATATTAAAATCAGATGGGAGAAAGAATTGGGCAGATTGACAGTGCCTAAGCTGTAATTACATGCTGTTTTGTAAGGGATACAGCACTGATTGTGAGAGTATAATCCTTTATAAGTGTACAATCCTCTAACCATTGCTTTGTCTTTGTTCATATATCTCAGTGTCCTCCTGAGGCATGCAGCTTGTCATCTACTAATGAGAAGTTAGGTTATTTAATAATTTAGGCCACCGTGAATCTAAATGGAACAAGCATGAGGATTCTGATACTTCTTTAAGTTACTTTCAAGTGCCTGGAAAATATGCTGAAGACATTTCCGGGGTTCATAGCAAGTCTGTCATTTTATGAGAACTCTGTATACTGTAGACACACAAACATGGTAGTATAAGAATGTATAAAGAAAGGGCTGGATAGATGGCTCAGTGGTTAAGAGCACTGACTGCTCTTCCAGAGGTCCTGAGTTCAGTTCCCAGCAACCACATGGTGGCTCACAACCATCTGTAATGAGATCTGATGCTCTCATGTAGTGTTTCTGAAGACAGCCACAGTGTACTCACATACATAAAAATAAATAAATAAATAAATAAATAAATAAATAGACATTAAAATCAATAAATAAATTGTTCAAAAAAGAATCCATAGAGAACATGGTTTCCTGGTTTGTTTGTTTGTTTTTTTGTGGTAGGTAATGATGTTATATGGATGTAGGTAATATTTCCAAATGCATCAGATACATACACTAAATATGTGCAATTTTACTTCAAGTATAACACTTTTCCACCACCATGCACACCTAGGAAATCTCTGCATCTCTGAAACTCCTTTTCTACCCTGAATCATGCCAAGGTACATGGTGTTAGTGGAAAGGTGAAAGGATTCTGATCAAATATTACCAAAGGATAATCCCCATCAACTCCTTTATACCACTTTCAAAACTATTTATAAAAGTTGTCACACAAAACTGAATGAGAAATGAATTCAAACCTTCTAGAAACCAGACCTTCAGTTTTCCAGTATGTCTTCCTACTGCACAGCAAAGCAATGCTTGTGTGTGCACAGTGGAAAGTGATATTATAAGATTTTCACTGCCAGGGCTTCAGTGTCTTGCTGTCACATCTCATCCCATCCACCCTGTCACCCACTCATCCAGGGAATCCACACTCAGGTAGGGTAAAAGGCCAAGGGCCTCTGCCCAAGTCAACAAATGCAGCAACTGAACCACAGTCTCACCCACAGGCTATTTCAATCCAAGCAGATTAAGACTCAGCAGACCTCCTGGCCTGGGGACAGTGTCCCCCATACTCACCATGACATGGCTTGTGGTCTTCCTTGCTGCTCTCTACAGCTCTATCAGGACAGTCCTGGAAAGAACCTGCAAGCTACCTCCCACTGGTGCTCCTGATTGCTAGTCCTGCCCAGAGCCCCTCGTTAGCTTAGAAAACCAAGCTGGTCCTTAGGACAGAAGTAGCTCCTCTACTAGGGGATCAGAGATCAAATGACTCAGACAGCTGAGGCCTTCCAAGTTCTGCCCTTCCACCCTAAGGACAGACAGAGCCCTACTCTGGGAAATTTGTATTTTAATAGAACTTTCCAGTCTCCCAGAGTACTTTCTGTTACTCTTCCAAGGCACAGGGTCCTTTGTATGCACATTACATTACATACTCAATATTACAGTGGAGCCATCTCTACCTGGTAGCTGGGAAGTCCTGTAGACAAACTTCTGTTAAATCAAACAGTAACAATTAGAGCAATATGTAGCCATTAATTTGAAAGCAAGAATTGGTCAATGAGAGGTGAGTGAAAAGGGAAATGAAAAGGCATGGGCGGGCAGTCGTGGCGCACGTCTTTAATCCCAGCACTTGGGAGGCAGAGCCATGTGGATTTCTGAGTTTGAGGCCAGCCTTGTCTGCAGAGTGAGGTCCAAGACAGCCAGGGTTACACAGAGAAACCCTGTCTCAAAGAACAAACAAACAAACAAACAAACAAACAAAAGAAGTGAAAAGGCATGGCTTCTCCTTGTTATGGTGTGGTAGACATTTTATTATAGATAAATGGGAAAGCATAGCAAGACATAGGGGCATCTTGGAAATTTCAGATGGGCCATGATCCAAGCCAAGTAAGGAGAGAGAAGAGGGTAGAGGGTAGAGAGTAGAATCAGATCATGAGGTCAGTGTTCTAGACAAGAGACTGAGGTGTATATTTTACATGTTATAGCAGACCTGGCCTCCAGGTATTCCCAGCACCCGTCAGTCCATATCTGGCATAACCTGCCCCAAAGTTCCCTGAACTTTCCAGCCTAGGGGCAGGGCTGACTTCTCATGGAAGCTCTTTCCTATACAATCCAGTCATTTGGATCTCCTCTTGCTTTTTTCCTTTCCTTGTCTGTCTGTGCACAAACCCTTTCTGTCTTTCTCTTCCCCTCAAGCCACCTGCCCCAAAGTAACTTCCCCAATAAACCTGCGTTTAATATAATCTAATATGGTTTCAACTGGATTATTTCAAAGGCAAAGGAATAACCTATCACCAGTGAAGAGAAATAATTTATCAGTCAGGATGGTAAATGATAGATAAAAAAGACCAGTTAACAAAAAGGTTGGCTTACAAAAGAAAAGGCAGTTGAGAAACAGACCAACCAATGGGCTAGAGGGCAATTCTACTGGGCACACCTTGTAACAGGTAGGAATTGAGGAATGTCATGCAGGACTGACAGGCACTTCTGCTTTTATTTGGTAGAAAGGCACCTCAGCCATTTGTCCCAGGATTTGAGACTTAGCAGCAAGAAGAAATGAGAAGGTTCAAATGATTAATGATAATCTCAAAAATTACTTAAAAAGTTTGAACAGGCTTTATGGTGCAATATTGTTCAAGGACTAGACATATGTATTAGTGCACACCAAATATTATTCATACCTTTTCTCTCAAGTTGTGCACTTTCAGACAAAAACATAACAATCCTGTTATGCACAGTGACACCAGTTTGTACAGATCTTCCGTGCTGGTTGAGCTAGTGTAACTACAGAAATTTGGTTTCTAAAAATAAATTCAGTTCCACATCCCAATTCTTGATTGCCCTGGTCTGTGAACTTCCCAAAATGGCCAGTTTGGACTTTTACTGACCATTTAAAATTGGTTACCTGAGTACTCATTACTAAAGCCAACTACTGTCAAACCAGGAAAGCTCCTGCTTTCTCTCCTCCAGAGCCTTTCTGTACTGTGACTGCACCAGCTTCAGAGTTTTTCAATGAAACTCAATTGTTACACAGGTCCCTCTTTATTTGTAATTTCCACAAAACAAAACAAAACAAAACAAAACAAAACAAAAACAAAAACATGATGGTTAGGGGACACTCATTCACTAATTTCTTTTCCTTCACACTGAGCAGTGGGGCCCAGCCTGAAAGGAGATGTATGACTGACTTGAAGGCATAGTGCAGCAGAGGCAGGATTAGATCTTCGATGTGTAAGGACCCAGAAAGAGGACCCCAACTCAATTCCCAATCACCACGTACCCAAGGAGACACGAGAGACAGACATAATGCAAAATAGGAAAAGGCAGTTTACTAACAAGGGCACTTGGATCAAAACGCATCCCACGCAGGGGAGAGAATTTCAATGAAGACCCCAGGAAGTTTAGAACTTTTATAGGGGGAGGCACAAGGGGGAAGAGAAAAGCAGGAAATTCTGGAGCGGTTACATATAATTGGATATTTCAAACATCAGCACTTTGCTTAAGCAAACATTTTGACAGACTGGATGGCCCACTATTTTTGACCATGAAGCCTCAGACATTCTAGGATAAACACCAGGTGGCCTATTACTCACTTGGGCATGTTTAGACTGGTCAAGATATGTGTTTGGTTGTTTCTACATTTCTGGTCACCTCGTCCCTAGAGGGGCTTGATATTTTTATTATGTCTATTCTCAGCAAGCTCAGCAAGCTGTCCTGCGGTCTTTGCCAAGTTGTTTTTAATTTTAACTCTTACAAAAGCAAGCCTTGACTACATATAATGACCAAAGTCTCAGCTATAGAAGACACTAGTCTAAACAGAAATACCAAAGCCTCTGAACAAAAGGAATGAAATTCTTAAAGATGAGGAAACTCTGGAGAATAGAAACAAACAAGAGATTAGAGCAGTGATACATAAAGAAAATGAAATTCAAAAACCAACACCAGCAAATGACTTCTTAAAAGGATGAATATATATGAAAAAATACATAGGTATTCTAACTTTGAAAAAGAGTAGGTGTTCCCTAGTAGGGAGAATGGCATTAATAAGACTTTGTCCCTATGTGCAATATTACTGCTGACAGAAAGGACAGCCAATGGTTTGTGTCTCAAATATCTGAGCTGACTTAACTGTATCAGTGAGGATTCCACATATCTCCACAGGATAGTGTCCTAATTGGTAATTCAATATTAACCGGCTCAAGTTAACATACCCAAATTGTACACCCCCACAATCTGGTCTGTTTTTCTTCACTTACATGAATTAACACATGCTGGGAAATTACAAAATCATTCAATCTGCTTGTATCAACTCTTCATAATAGTGCTCCCCTACAACTGACTCCCTAAAGCTTTAATCTGTGACGTAGCTGTTGCCTGTCCTATTTCACTGTGCAGTGTACACAATAACCTGTTCCTCATGTTCTGGTCTGAAGGCAGAAGCCATGCTTCACATGCAAATCCTTTTCCTGTTGCTGCAATGAACAGTTTACTACTTGACTCCAATGGGTAATTTAAATCTCTGTTGTGGTTCAGCCTTTTAACTAAAAAAACACAAGAAGTTCATTCAAGGGGAAAGCAAGATAACTTCCCTGGGGAGCAACAGACTGACAACAAGCTGACCTGAGTCAACATTACTTTTCATGGAAACCTTTTTCTAAAATGTTGAAGATACAGCTGTCTCAGAATTAATATGCCTTCCCAGGGAGAAATCACTCTGCACACAATTAAAGATTACTTTTAAAAATTTTCTTTAATGATAACATGAACTCATCTCTGTCTAATGCTCTTTTAGGATCAAGATTCATGTTATACTTTGAACAATTTAAATAGGGACAGGAGACTGCAAGTAGGTAGATGAGAGATTTACACAGCAAAGGTATTCCTGAAACTATTTCTTAAGTACACCAGTGCCCAAATACAAAGGGTCATTCTTCAGTGACAGGGTCCTGAGTTGAAGGTCCCAGAGGATATAAAAGAGAAAAAGTAGAAGATAAAATGCGTAAAAGTTATAGTGGGGAGGTCTTGCAGAAGCCATGTCTTATGCGAAGTAAAGCTCTTAAGAGAATAGCATCTTGTATACTACTTACAGAGGGAATATGGAAAGAAATGGGAGACTTCTAAGAGGCCAGCAGAAAATATCGTACAATAGGGCAAACTTGGGAAGAGTCTCAAAATCAATGCTGCAGAAGGAGAATATACCTTATCTCAAGAACATTACTGACCAAGCCTATGGTGGCCTTAGGACTGATAACCACAGCCCCATATGGCAGAAAGAGTTGGGTTTTGGGGATATAAATTGTCATGAAGTCCCTGTCCCAGACCATTACCAGCTCTCCCAAGGATATTCCTGGCTTTAGAAAAGAAGCTCTATGTGATTCTCAACACATTGTGGCCTTAGGAAAAGCTCTCAAGGCCTAGGCCCCAGGCTATTATTGGCTCTGCCAAGTATGTTCCTAGGTTTGAGAATGAGCTATGTCATTCTCCACATATGAGTGCCTCATGGAAAGACTTGCTTGATAAAGCTTGCCCTCCATACAACAGTGTTTCCAGTGTTTCTCTCTCTCTCTCTCTCTCTCTCTCTCTCTCTCTCTC
>NW_021605340.1:32959-36918 GCF_004785775.1 Grammomys surdaster | reverse complement strand
CAGGGGACCTTGTGCAGGTGGGAAAAGGTAGGGGGTGAGGGTAAGGGTGAGGATCCTGGCTTCTGGCCCATCTGGATTAGAACTTCTAACAGCAGGCATCACGGGTGATTCATTTTTACCTGGAAAGAAAAAAGAAGGGGATTCTCAGGGAGATTTCTCTTCCCTGGATGTAAATTGTTATTCATCGTATTTATGATTGGGCCTGGCTTTGTGAGGGTATCTATTTTTTTCATTAATATTTGTGGTAGCCGGTTAGCTGTGCCTTCTGTGGTATTGGACAGGCATATCAGTCCTCGGCTCCATAAGGGAACTGGGTCTGGGGCATTCCCTTTACGGGTATGAGGGTCCTTCCCCATATCTGTGGCAATGTTTTGTTGGTCTTGGTGGTGCCCGAGGTCACCAACATGGTCAGCAAGAGATTTGCCATCAGCTTTCAGCTTTAGAGAGAGAAAAGTGAACAAGGCATTCTAGAAAGATTTTAATTTCTGTACTTATCTCCTCCCTGACCATAGATCGTTGAGTAGAGAGTGGTTCAGTTTCCATGAGAGTGTAGACTTTCTGATGATTTTGCTGTTGTTGGGGTCCAGTTTTAATTTATGGTGGTTTGATATAATAAAAGGCATTATTTAAATCTTTCTGTATGTGTACAAGCTCACTTTGTGACGGAGTATATGGCCAATTTTGAGTGGTAAGAAGAGTTATTTTTTGTGTGTGTGTTTTGGTGAGTACAGATATCTGTTAGGTCCATTTGATTCATAATGTTGGTTCAGTTTCATTAATATCTGTTTAGTTTCTATCCTTGATGACTTGTCAATTAGTGAGAGTGCAGAGATAAAGACTCCCACTATTAATGTATGGGATTGCATGTATGATTTAAACTTTATCAATGTTTCTTTTACAATGTGGGAGCCCTTGCATTTGGGGCATAGATCCTCATAATTGAAACATGATTTTCATAGATTTTTCCTTTGATGAATGTGAAGTGTGTCTTTCCCCATCTCTTTTGAATAATTTTGTTTTACAGTTCCTTTTATTAGATATTAGAATGGATACTCCAGATTCCTTCCTGATCCACTTGCTTAAAAATTTTTTTTCAACCTTCCATTTCTGAGATAATGTTATCTTTATCACTGAGATATGCTTCTTTTTTATTTAATCTTTTATTTATTTTTACTTATTTACTTTTTTTTACACTACAGATTTTATTCCACACCCCTCATCTACCCTCCGACTCCTCCACATCCCATACCTCTTCCCCATGTCCCTATCTTTACAAGGATGTTCCCATACCATATCCCCAACCCAACCAGACGTCTAAACACCCTGGGGCCTCTAGTCTCTTGATGGTTAGGGACCTTAGATGAAATGCCAAGCATAGTGAGAGGGAACTTGTAGAGCCTACCTCAAGCAGGAAGACAGGGCATCAAGTGAGCAGGGGGTTGCCATCCCACAGTCAAAACTCAAACCCATAATTGTTCCTGTCTGAAAGAACTGCAGGGATGGAAATGGAGAGCCTGAGAAAAAGAAGGCCCAGCAACAGGCCCAAGGTGGGATCCAGCTCAAGGGGAGGTTCCAAGAACTGACACTCTTACTGAGGTGTGGTTCTTGTATACAGCACAATGGTGGATCCTGTTTTTCTGTACATTAGTTTAGTCTTTGTCTTTTTATTGGGGAATCAGTCCATTGATGTTGAGAGATTTTAATGATCAGTGATTGTTGCTTCATGTTTTTTAATGCTGCTGCTGCTTATGGTGGTGGTGGTGATGGTGGTGGTAGGTGTGTGTGTGTGTGTGTGTGTGTGTGTGTGTGTTCATGAGTGTTTTTCTTGCTTTGTTTTGCTATTATGTAATTACATTCTGTGTATTCATGGGCATAGTTATCTTTCTTGGGTTAGAGTTTTCCTCCAAGTGTTTTCTATAAGGTTGGATTTATAGATAGATAGTGTTAAAATTTGGTTTTGTTTTAAAATATCTTATTTTCTCCTATGATGATTGAGAGTTTATCTGGGTAGAGTAGAATAGGATGATATCTGTGGCTTTTTAGAGGCTGCAAGACATCTATCTGTCCAGGGCCTCCTAGCTTTTAGAGTTCTGCTGAAAAGTTGGTTGTAATTCTGATAGATCTGCCTTTGTATATTACTTGATCCTTTTCTCTTACACCTTTTCATATTATTTCTTTGTCCCACAGATTTAGTGTTTTGATTAATGTGAGGCAGAAGTATTTCCTTTTCTTGTCTAGTCTAATTGGTGTCCTATAAGCTTCTTGTATGTCTATAGACCTCCACTTCTTTATGTTGGTAACATTTTTTCCTGTGCTTTTGTTGAAGTTATTTTCTTGTCCTTAGATCTGAAACTCTTAACGTTCTTCTACTCCAATTAGTCTTAGGTAAGGTCTTTTCATGGTGTAATCACATACCATGGATGTTTTGTGTCAAGAAATTTTTAGATTTAACATTTTCTTTATCTATTTCATAGATTTCTTCTACCATATATTGTGTGCCTGAGATTCTCTCTTCCATAACTTGTATTATTTAATGATGCTTATGTCTGTCCTCTTCTCTTCCTTAGTTTTTCTATCTCTAGGATTGCCTCAGACTGTAGCTTCTTTATTGCTTCTATTTTTATTTCAAATTTTATTTCAGATTTATTTCCTTCACTTATTTACTTATATTTTTCTGTATTTCCAATGGGGTTTAATTTTTTTCCCCTTTAAAAGCCTCTATCTATTTGATTGTATTTTCCTATATTTTCTTAAGTGACTTATTAACTTCATTTTTAAACACCTCTATCCTCAGAAATGAGATTTAAGGTCATAGTCATGCATGTTAGAGTATCCAGGGTTTGCTGTAGTAGGATAGCCATTCTCTGAAGGTTTCAAATTGCCATGACTTTTGCTGATTATAGTCTTATGCTGATCTTTAACCATCTGGCTCTCCCTCGATATTCCTGATGTGCAAGGTATTTGAAGATGGCATAACCTTGATTTCCTGATGTGGCAGGCCTCTGATGGGTATCATTGAGCTAGACAATGAAATTTATCAGGCAATGTAAGTCTCCCAGGTGTTGGGTAAGTCTCTGAGAAAAGAGAGAGTAGAGGATTCCAGGGGAAAAGCAGACAGAGAAGTGATGGTACAATGGTGCTCAGGGAGAAAGCACACCACTCTGGGTAGCAGAGAGTTCCCCAGATGACTCAGGGGTCAGAAGAATGGATGCAGAGAGAAATCTAACTTGTATCAATAGGACTGATAAATGTGGATATATAGTTGCCTGGACAATAGTGGTTAATGTGGTGACAATGGGCTGATCAGGGCAGCTGGGCATGCCCAGGAGGACTCTGCAAGCAGGAAATGAGTGCAGGGAGGGAAACTATGCTGTATGCTTCCAGATAAGTAGATCTAATAAAGGTGGGGGAACAAGTGCAGGGAGAGAATCTCAACATTAGCATTCTTTATGTGTCATCTACTCCTGACACTTGTCACTTGTGTTTGATGTGAATGTGTTCATTTCTTGTAAGGTACATTTAGAATACCTCCCATGTTTAAATATCTACATCCTCCTGAAGATAAAGTAAATCCATCTTCTCTTTGATGGATTTAGCTTTCTGTGCTTTAGTCTGCATCCCAGACCTAATTCTCTCTCTCTCTCTCTCTCTCTCTCTCTCTCTCTCTCTCTCTCTCTCCCTGCTCTCCTTCTGCGTGCTTTCTCATACAACCTAGGGCTGTCCTTACTATGTGGCTCAGACTGTCATGGAACTCCTGGAATTCTTCCTGATCCAGTAGCTATATGCTGGTATTCCACAAGTAAAATAGCATGGCTAATAGAACAGTTTCTATTACCCTCCTTCCAGAGAACAACCCTGTCTTCAAGCACTGTAGATATTTCTGTGTCACAATATCCTTTATTTAGCACTGTTGGCATCTTTCTTCTTCTTCTTCTTCTTCTTCTTCTTCTTCTTCTTCT
>NW_021605340.1:0-32859 GCF_004785775.1 Grammomys surdaster | reverse complement strand
CTTCTTCTCCTCCTCCTCCTCCTCCTCCTCCTCCTCCTTCTTCTTCTTCTTCTCTCTCTCTCTCTGAGATTTGGGAATGATAAAGGCCATCATTACCCATCTCTGCAACATAATCCATTTTTTAAGAATAATAGAGATATTCATTGACAGAAACAACAATAATATTTTTTTCATTTTATATGTATTTTGTGCAATGAAGTTGCTTTAAAATATTTGCAGAAACTTTCATTCTAAATTTGTTTCTTCTTTTGAGATTTTGTTTCATTTTTCCATTTGTTGAATGAATATTCTCAGCTATTCACTGTGCCATTAGGGGAGATAGATAGTTATGATATAGCGACAGGCAACAGAAAAGTGCTTAATGTTCACAAAGTCTTTCATCCTTTCTAGTTCAGAATTTGAACTGGATAATGAGTCATGCTACCATATAGATTTGGATATTTCATACTGGTCTTAGTATGATTTGGCATACATTTCATGACTGATCTTTATGATCGCCATATTTTCCCATTTGATAGACTCCCCATCTTCCAGGCTGAGAGAAGCAGCTGTTGGTCATGCTTCTGGCTCCTTAGTTCACAAAACATAAAAGAACCAGTCTTAAGACAGAGAGAAAGTTGGGTTCAGAGTCTTATTACTTTCTGAGAAATAGGTTTTTTTTAAACAGGTTTTAAACAGCCTGTGCCAGTATGTATAGACTAAATGGGACCATAAACAACTCTAATATCAATACAGAATATGGGTTGTAGAAGGCATAAATAAATTTAAGCTAGATTTAAATTAAGGCTCCAGAAATATTGAGTTTGATAAATTATCTCCACATTCCTGTTACCCCACCTATGAACTGAGAAAACCATTAACATTTATGGGTGATCCTGAGAATCAGAGAATAAACAGCATGTGCTCATCTCTTGTTTTTCTTTGCAGAAACATCAGTGAAAGGCTTCTAAGAGTGAATTTAAACATCCTATACTCAGAAACTAACATCACAGCTGTGAATAAAAGCAACCACACCGAAATGTCATTTTGCACAGTCCTGCTGTTAGCATGACTTTTCTTTCCCTCATCATTGCCCTAATTGGGCTAGTTGGAAATGCCACAGTGCTATGGCTCCTGGGCTTTCAGATGCGCAGAAATGCCTTCTCTGTCTACATCCTAAACCTGGCTGGTGCTGACTTTGTCTTCACATGCTTTCAAATTGGATATTGTTTTAACAATATATTGGAAATCTCCATAGAATTTCCTTTATTTGCCGATGTTGTGTTAAACTTTGTTTATCTTTGTGGCCTGAACATCCTCAGTGCCATTAGCATTGAACGCTGCCTGTCTGTCATGTGGCCCATCTGGTATCGATGCCAACGCCCAAAGCACACATCAGCTGTCATATGTACCATGCTTTGGGTCCTGTCCCTAGTGTTGAGCCTTGTGGAAGGAATGGAATGTGGCATTCTATTTTATATCAGTGGTCCTAGTTGGTGTAAGACATTTGATTTAATCACTACTGCATGGTTAATTGTTTTATTTGTGGTTCTCTTGGGGTCCAGTCTGGCCTTGGTGATTACTATCTTCTGTGGCTTACACAAGATTCCTGTGACCAGGTTGTATGTGACCATTGTACTCACAGTGCTGGTCTTCCTGTTCTTTGGTCTGCCCTATGGGATCTACTGGTTCCTTTTAGTGTGGATTGACAAATTTCAATATATTGTACAATGTAATTTATATACGGTGACAATATTTCTATCCTGTGTTAACAGTTGTGCCAATCCCATCATTTACTTCCTTGTTGGCTCCATTAGGCGTCATCGATTCCAAAGGAAGACTCTCAAGCTACTTCTGCAGAGAGCCATGCAAGACAGTCCTGATTAGGAAGAATGTGGAGAGACGGGTTCATCAGGAAGATCCACAGAACTAAAAACGGTCTGAAAGGGACTGAGAGCTGCTTTGATCAGGCATAAATAGCTTTAAAAAAACAGCTTTTTCCTTATCAGTTTGTGGAATTTTCGTAACTTTGTTTAGTTCAGGACCCAAGGTTAACTCAGTTGGAAAAGTAGTCAGTCTTGTAGAAGTAGGTTTATACTGGACTTGTTATAAATACTGAATGCAGCATTTCTGCAGCTATCTTGCTCAGGGCTTTACCAACAGCTTTTGAGGGGACTCCTTGCAAGCTCTATAGGGTCCAAGAGAGCTGTTGACCATTGTTGACAAATCTTTACTTCAACAAAACACTCCGGAAAGTACAAGAAAGAGTTGCATTCCTTTGCTCACTTACCTTAATGGTGGTTAAATCCATGTTATATTTTGAAAAATTAAAAGCAGTATCCTGTTTTAAAGCAAACTTTAAAAGGGTTGTTGAAGGATTAAATAGATATCTCTTATAGTCCCAGATTTTCTTAATTTCTGTAGGTTTTAAAGAATGTATGGAGCAATAGTCTTTCATATATAAATTTCTTAGTAAAAAAATAAATATCCTCAAGAGAAGTCTATTAAATCACTATTCACCCAGTGGAGTGCTCACCTTCAAGTACACTGTGTGTGTTCCATGTTCATCATTGAAAGGGTACAGTCAAGTATAATAATGATATCCATCAACATCCATGCCCATGGGAAGGTGGAGAGTTTCTGTCCTCTGTGCTTCCTTTCACACTGTCCTGCTTAGCTTCCCATGGTTGAGTGTTATGAAACTCCCTCCTCTGACTGGCTAATTCCTCATGACAAGTTTCCAATGAGGTCCTCTATAATAGGCTTCCTTGAAATCAAACTTCTTTAAATGTATGCCATTCCAAGGATTCCACAGTATCTCTTAACATAATTATGCAAAGTTTAGTAAAATTTTCTATAAAACAGTATTTCAGATTTAAAGCTACAGAATGTGATCATTTCAATTACAGTACAATTAAGAGTATCTAATATCAACAGATTAAAGTAAACAAATCAACAGGTTTTCTTACGTTAATATAGCTACATGACTCAGAACCTAGTCAAGACACAAACTATCTCTTATATCTCATAATTTTCATTTCCCCCCTAGTCAAAAATTTTTACTTCCGAGGTAAATATGCTATCCATATTTCTGTTCTAAACTAAAATTTAGAGTGAAAATTGAAAGATTGTTAAATAATTCTTGATAAACATGTGGCTAAATGGTTGTTAAATTTGAACAAAGTAATCTATATATCAGGTCAGGCAAATACTCATTTTTTTGCTCCTTGTGTCAAAATCTTCATACTTTGAAAAACTCCTGTGTGCAATGCACTGTTACTACAAAGATCTCATTCTGTATATTACTGCATGGTTTGAATAAAAATGGCTACCATAGGCTCATATATTGAAATGCTTACACCCTGATGGTGGAATTATTTGGGTAGGATTGGGAGTTGAGGCCTTGTTGGAGGAGGCAGTAGAAGTTGTCTTTGAGTTCCCAAATCACGATTCCCCATACCCCAACCCCATGTCTGTGAATTAGATAATAAGCTCTCAATTACTACTCCAGTGTCATGGCTTCCAGCCTCCTGCCATGCTTCCTACCAAGGTGGTCATGCACTACAAATCACTGGGACTGTGATCTCCCAAATTAAATGCTTTTTTTATAAATTGTCTTTACCATGATTTCTCATCACAGCAATGGAAATGTAACTAAAACAGAATCTGGTACCATTACTTTTACAAGTAGTGAGAAAGACTATGGGATTTTGGACTAGGGAGGCAAATGAGGTGAGGAATAAGAGACCATCCTAGTAGGAACTTTAATGAAAGTGACACTGACAGCATTGTAGACTATGGAGGCCTAGCTCAAATAGTTTTAGGGAAATAATTTTAGCAACTTAGCTAGAAACCATTCTTGGATATTTGTCACACAATGTGGCTGCTTTTTACCCATCACCTAAGAATATGCTTCAGACTAAACTGAAAAGTTTAGGTATAATTTCTTTGCCAGTAGACATTAGTTTTACACTGGAAATGAGTAGCGCAAGAATAAATATAAAATGTCCAATTAAAGAAAAAAGGATAACTAGGATTTTTCATTTTGGAGCTAATTCTGGTCCTTATAGAGATGAGTACTTTAAAGAAAATTCTATTGAGAAACAAAATAAATGAGGTGTCACTCCAATCCAAAATATCACATAGCTAAGCTTTCAAGTTACAAAAGGAATTCTCACAAGGACTCATCCCTAGATAATATGCTACAAGCAATCAATAGCTACAGAGATACAGACAATCAATCTTCTTCAGGGATGAGCGCTCCTTATGGTTTACTAAATCTAAAGTTGTAAGACTTGAAGATGACATGTAGTATGACAAGCAGTAAATGGATTAAGTTGCTTCTATACATGCAGATACATATATAAGTATATCTCTATGTGTACAGGTGTATAACCTAATATAAAGAAGAAAATGTCTTTCATTTGAAAGGAGGTAGAAAGGCATAAGAAGAGTTGTGGTAGTGGGGAGGATGATGCAAACACGGTCCTCATATTTGAAATTCTCAAAAAATAAAAATAAAGAGACTCTAATGATCATGTCTGTGAGTCAAGATTCTCAATCCAGAGACAATGACCCTGATGGGATGGAGCTGGAAGGCATCATCAAGAGTAACTGGAATGAGATTGTGGATAGCTTCGATGGCATGAATCTCTCAGAATTCCTCCTCCATAGTATTTATCCCTATGGTTTTGAGAAGCTCTCTGCCACCCAGTAGTGTGCTATTCTTCCTGTTATCAAGAGTATGATGTGATTGCTCAAGCCCGTTCTGGGACTGGGAAAACAGCTACATTTGCCACATCAATTCTGCACCAGATTCAATTACAACTAAATACCACTGAGGCTTTGATTCTAGCACCCACTCGTGAATTGACCCAGCAGATAAAGAAGGTGGTTATGGCATTAGGAGACTACATGGGTGCGTCTTGTCATGCCTGTATTGGGGGCACCAACATGTGTGTTGAGATGCAAAAACTGCAAATGGAAGCTATCCATATCATTGTGGGCACCCCTGGCCAGGTGTTTGATGTGCTTAACTGGAGATATCTGTCCCCAAAATACATCAAGATGTTCATACTGGATGAAGTAGATGAAATGTTAAGCTGTGTGTTTAAGTATCAGATCTATGATATATTCCAAAAGCTCAACAGTAACATACAGGTAGTTGTGTTGTCTGCTACAATGCCTCCTCTGTCCTTGAGGTGACCAAGAAGTTCATAAGAAACCCTATTTGGATTCTTTTCAAGAAGGAAGAGTTGATCCTGGAGGGTATCTACCAATTCCACATCAATGTGGAATGAGAGGAGTGGAAGCTTGACACATTTTGTGACTTGTATGAAACACTGACCATCACCCAGGTAGTAATCTTTATCAATACCAAAACGAAGGTAGACTGGCTCACTGAGAAGATGCATGAATGGGATTTCACTGTTCCTTGCATTGTCTCTTATGATCTTGCTCTTGTCTCTGGATATCTGGTTCACTCATGTCATGCATGAAGATATGGACCAAAAGGAATGAGATGTAATCATTAGGGGTTCCAATTTGGCTCTAACATAGTATTAATTACCACTGACTTCTTGTCCCCAGGCATTGATCAACAGGCATTGATCAATTGATTGGTGCAACAGGTCACCTTAGTCATCAATTAAGACCTTTCCACCTACAGGGAAAACTATATACACAGAATCTGTCGAGGTGGTCAATTTGGCTGGAAGTCTGTGGCTTTAATATAGTGACTGAAGAGAGGGAGAGGGGAAGAGGGAAGCATAATTATACAAGAAATGAAATCTTTACAAAAAGCAATTAGACTGAATCTACAAGAAAAAGTTCCAGTCCAAAATAAACGGCAGAAACACAGAGATTATTTGTGAGTTCTATTTAACATTTAAGAAAGAGCAGACACAAACTCCATGAGCTACAAATAACATTGAAGTAAACACTTGCAGAAATGCTAAAGAAGGCTGAAGCCTGCATGCTTCCCCAAGGTCCTCAGTGATCAAGGACACAGGTGAGAATTTCTGGGAAATACACAATTTTGGATAACCACAACAGCCGAGATGACTTAGGAACTTCCTCCCCTACCCTACTCTACCCCAGCTCCACCTTCCTTCTGGCCCAGTTCCCTACCCAGGCCAGATCAATGGCCTGGTCCATATACCTTCCCAAATACTGCAGCTTGCATTCTTCCCAGGAGGCCATAAGTGACCAAGGACAAAGGAGTTCTGCAGTAACCAGGGGCACAGGAGTTCTGCTCTAATCAGAGACACTGGAGTCCCATCATAACCAGAGACGACACTGCCTGCTCCCAAGGAGATAAGCTCTAACACAGGCCATAGAGCTCTACCTGCCTACAAAGAGACCTGTTCCAGTCAGAGACAACTAGGACAGTTAACAACAGAGTGAATCAGATAGCCAGAGACAAGAGCAAGACCATAAGAGACAGAGCATAATGCAATTTGCCACCATCAGAACCCAGTTCTCCCACCACAGCAAGCTCTGGATGGATTGCATGAAAAGTAAGATAATGACCTAAGATCCCACCTCATGAAGATAATAGAGATCTTTAAAGAGGACATAAAGAATTCCCATGAAGATATACAGAAAAACACATGCAAACAGTTAGAAGCCCTTAAGGAAGAAACAAATAAATTCCTTAAAGAAATACAGGAAAATACAATCAAGCAGGAGAAGGAATTGAACAAAATGGTACAAGAACCAAAATTGGAAATAGAAACAATAAAGAAAACACAAAGGGAAGAAACCCTGGAGATGGACAACTTAGGAAAGGGATCAGAAGCTAAAGATGGCAAGCATCATCAACAGAATATAAGAGACAGAAGAGAGAATCTCAAGCTTAGAAGAATACTGTCTTAGTTACAGTTTTATGCTGGGGAACAGTCACCATGACCAAGGCAAGTTTTATAAAAGACAAAATTTAATTGGGGCTGGCTTACAGGCTCAGCGGTTTAGTCCATTATCACCAAGGTAGAAGAATGGCAACATTTAGGCAGTCATGGTGTACTGGGAGCTGACTCTTAGCTGAAAATGGCTATCATCTTTACAGCCATCTCTAGCCATATACCCTGACAAGAGACTTGTTTTCAACAGCCTACAACAGCTGAGCACACTCTGATAAACATCTTGTTTTTCTCACATATCTTGTTTTGCTGTTTAGTGCCGCCAGCAGCTAGGCACATGGGAGTCTCCACACTGCTAGCTAGGCACACATGATGTCCACGCTGCAAGGCACATGATGTAGTGGCTTCAGCTGTGCTTGTCCATGAGGGCAAGGCACATGGTAAAGGGTATAAATACCCAGGATTTCCTTTCAATAAATGAGACTTGATCAGACCCTCTGTCTTGTCTCCATTCTTCGAGTCTCTTACCCTCCTCTCTCTTTTGCTAGATCCTGACCCATGGACACGAGCAGCAGAACGGGCCTTTACAAAGAAGCAGAATGGGCCGTTACAAAGGAACGGGCCATTACAATAGTGCAGGCAGAGCTGAGAATTCTACAACTTTATCTGAAGGCTGCTAGTGGAAGACTGACTTCCAGACAGCTAGGACTAGGGTATTATAGCCTATACACATAGTGACACACCTACTCCAACAAGGCCACACCTCCTGCCACTCCCTGGGCTAAGCATATATAAACCATAATAGATACTATAGAAATTTTTGAAAAATTGGCCAAAGAAAATACAAAGTGTAAAAAGCCCTAACCCAAAATATCCAGAGAATTCAGGACACAATGGAAAGATCAAACCTAAAAATAAAAGGAATAGAAGAGAGTGAAGAATCCCAGCTCAGAGGGCCAGAAATTATTTTCAAAGTCATAGAAGAAAACTTCCCTAATCCAAAGAAAGACATGGCCATAAATGTACAAGAAGTCTATAGAACACTAAATAGATTTGATCAGAAAAGAAAATTCTCTCCTCACATAATAATCAAAACATTAAATGATCAGAACAAAGAAAAGATATGAAAAGTTGTAAGAGAAAAAGGACAAATAACATATAAAGACATACGTATCAGAATTACACTAGACTTTCCCAAAGTCTCTAAAAGCAAGAATATCCTGGACAGATGTTGTCCAGACCCTAAGAGAACATAAATGCCAGCCAAGGATACTATACGCAGCAAATTCTCAATCATCATAGAAGGAGAAACCAAGATTTTTCATGACAAAACCAAATATAAACAATATCTCTCTGTTAATACAACCTTACAGAGGATACTGGAATGAAATCTCTAATACAAGGGGGTTAACTACACCTAAGAGAATACAACAAACTAAATAGTTCACAACAAATCCAAAAGAAGATAATCATATACACAGAATACCACCTACAGCAACAACAATAACAGGAACAAACAATCATCTGTCTTTAATATCTCTCAACATCAATGGACCCAATTCCCCAGTAGAAATACACAGGATAATAGATTGGATATGGAAACAGAGTCCAGCATTTTGCTGCATACTAGAAACACACGTCAATGACACTACCTCAGAGTAAAAGACTGAAAAAAGGTTTTCCAAGCAAATGGTCCCAAGAAACAAGCTGGAGTTGCCATTCTAATATCCAGTAAAATAGAAATTCAACCAAAAGCTATCAAACAAGATTGGGAAGGATACTTCATATTCATTAAAAGAAAAATCCACCAGAAGGAAGTCTCCATCCTGACCATTTCTTCCCCAAGTACAAGGATATCCACATTTTTTACACAAAAAAAAAATTACTAAAGCTCAAAGTACACATTGAACCTCACACAATAATAGTGGTAGACTTCAACACCCTTTTCTCACCAATGGACAGATCATGGAAACAGAAGCTAAACAAAGACACAGTGAAACTAAAAAAAGTTATGAATCAAATTGATTTAACAGATATCTACAGAATATTTTACCACAAAACAAGAGAATAAATCTTCTTTTCATCACCTCATGGTACCTTTTCCAAAATTGACCATATAATCTGACATGAACAAGCCTCAACAGATACAAGAATATTGTAACAATCCCATGCATTCTATCAGATCATCAAAGACTAAGGCTAGACTTCAATATAAAAACAATAACAACAACAGGAAGCTCACATACTCATGGAGATTGAATAACAACTTCTCAATAACTTGGTCAGGGAATAAGTATTAGAAATAAATCAAAGACTTTGTAGAATTCAATAAAAATGAAGACACTTCATACTCAAACTTAAGGGACCCAATGAGAGCAGTATTAAGAGGAAAATTCATAGTACTAAGTGCCTTTATACAGAAATTGGAGAGATCTCAAACAAACAACTTAACAGCATGCCTGAAAGCTCTAGAACAGAAAGCAGCAAACACACCCAACAGGAGGAGAAGGTAGGAAATACTCAAACTCAGGACTGAAAATAAACAAAGAGCACTATAAAAGGAATCAATAAAACCAAGAACTGGTTTCTTGAGAAAAATTAACAATGCAGATAAATGCTTAGCCAAACTAACTAAAGGATAATGACACAGTATCCAAATTAACAAAATCAGAAAAGAAAGGAAAACAAAACAAAAGAAACTGAGGAAATTCAAAAAATCATCAGAGCCAACCACAAATGCCTATATTCTACAAAACTGGAAAATCTAGATGAAATAGACACCACTTACCAAAATTAAATCAAGATCAGATAAACTATCTAAACAATCCCACAACTCCTAAGGAAATACAAGTAGTCATAAGAAACCTTCAATCCAAAAACAGGCCAGGGCCAGATGATTTTACTGAAGAATTCTACCAGATCTTCAAAGAAGAGCTAATACTCCTCAAACTATTCCACAAAACTGAAACTGAAGGGACATTACCTAATTCATTCCATGAAGGCACAGTTAATCTGATATCTAAATCACACAAAGACCAAACACAGAAAGAATTCAGACCACACTTGCTTATGAATATCACTGCAAAATACTCAAAATTCTCACAGAGAGAATTCAAAGACATGTCAAAACCATCATTGACCATGATCAAGTAGGTTTCATCTCAGTGCTGCAGAAATGGTTCAGTATACAAAAATCCACTATATAAACAAACTGAAGGGAAAAATCACATGATCATCTCATTTAAGGGTAAAAAGCCTTCAACAAAATACAACATTCTTTCATGTTCGTAGTCCTAGAGAGATCAGAAATTCATGGCACACACCTAAACATAATATAAACAATATATAAAGCAAAGCAAAAACCAACATCAAATTAAGTGGAGAGAAAATAGAAGCAATCACACTAAAATCTGGGACAAGATTGCCCACTCTTTTCCTATCTATTTAATATAGTACTCAAAGTTCTAGCTAGAGCAAGTAGACAACAAAAGGTCAAAGGGATACAAATTGGAAAAGAAGAAGTCAAAGTATCACTACTGCAAATGATATGATACTATATATGCGCAACCCTCAACATTCCGCCAGAGAAATACTACAGCTGATACACAACTTCGGCAAAGTAGCAGTATATAAAATTAACTCAACCATATCAATAGCCTTCCTTTACATAAATGACAAACAGGCTGAGAAAGAAATTATGGAAACAACATCATTCACAAGAGCCACAAATAATACAAAATATCTTGGTGTTACTCTTACCTATCAAATGAAATATCTGTACAAGAACTTCAAATTCCTCAAACTCATTGGCACAGGGGAAAATTTCCTGAACAGAATACCAATGGCTCAGGCTCTAGGGTCAACAATTGATAAATGGGACCTTATGAAACTGAAAAGCTTCTGTAAGGCAAAAGGCACTGTCAATAGGACAAATTAGCAACTTAGAGATTAGAAAAAAAGTCTTCACTAACCCTACATCTGACAGAGAGCTAATATGCAAAATATATAAAGAACAACAAGAAGTTATCCTCCAAAAATGCAAATAACACAATTTAAAAATGGGGTACAGAATTAAAGAGAATTCACAACAGAAGAATCTGGAATGGCTGAGAAGCACTTAAAGAAATGTTCAAAGTCCCTAGCCATCAGAAAGATGCAAATAAAAATGACCCTGAGATTCCATCTCATACCAATCAAAATGACTAAGATCAAAAACTCAAGTGACAGCATATTCTGACGAGGGTATGGAGAAAGAGGAACACTCCTCCATTGCTGGTGGGACTGCAAACTGCTGCATCCACCATGAAAATCATTCTGGTGGTTCCTCAGAAAACTGGAAATAGTTCTACCTTAAGACCCATCTATACTGATTCTGGGCGTATATCCATAAGATACTCCATACTACCACAAGTACCCATGCTCCACTATGTTCATCACTGCTTTATTTGTAATAGCCAGAAACTGGAAGCAACCCACAGGTCTCTCAACCGAAGAATGGATACATAAATTGTGGTACATATACACAATGAAATACTATTCAGCTATTAAAATGAGGACATCATGAATTGTGCAGGAAAATTAGATGGAACTAGAAAATATCTTGAGTGAGGTAACCTAGACCCAAAAGACATGGATGGTATGTACTCACTGATAAGTGGATATTAATCAAAAAGTACAGAATACCCATGATACACCCTATAGACCCTCAGAAGTTGAACAAGAAGGAAGGCCTAAGTGAACAGGCTTCAGTCCCACTTATAAGGGGGAGGGAATAATCACAGGAAGCAGAGCAAGGGAGAGACCTTGTGGGAGAGGGAAAGAGGGGAAATGTGGAACATGATCAGATATGATGGGGAGGAGACATGAGAGAAGCCCAGAGAGCAAAGAGAATGAGTGGAAATAAGCAGCTTCAGAGATTAAGATTTGGGGGAAGACCCTCAAGAAAGTACCAGAAGCCCTGAGGTGAGACACTCTCAGGACTCATTGTGGGTGACCTCATTCAAAACGCCCAATATTGAAGAAAGGGAACTCGAAGAGTCTACCTCCAGTAGATAGACATGGCCTCAAGTGGAGGGATAGGGTTACTAACCCACAGTCAAAATTCCTGACCCAGAATTGTTCCTGTCTAAAAGAACTGCAGGGGCAAAACTGGAGAAGAGACTGAAGGAGAAGCAATCTAGTGACCAGCCCATCATAGGATCTATGTCATGAAGAGGCACCAAGGCCTGACACTATTATGCTATGATGAGCTTACATATGGGAGCCTGGCATGGCTGTTCTCTGAGTGGTCCTACCAGCACCTGACAGAGACAGAAGCAGATAATTACACCCAACCATTGAACTGAAGTTGGGGGCCCCTATGGTTGAATTAGTGAAAGGATTTAAGAAGCTGAAGAGGAGAGCAACCCCATAGGAAGACCAGTAATCTCAACTAACCTCGGCCCCTTGGCAGCTCCCAGAGACTGAGCCAACAACCAGGAGCAAACATGGGATGGTCCAAGGCCCCTGGCACATATGTAGCTGAGGTCTCCATGGTCTGGCTTCAGTGGGAGATGAGCTTAATCCCTGAGAGACTTGAGGACCCAGGGAAGGGAGAGGCCTGGTGAGTTGGAGAGCATCTTCTCAGAGACAAGGGGTGGAGGAATGGAATGAGGAACTCTGATGGGGGAAGCAAGGTGGTGGCAATGACTGGAATTTAAGTAAATAAAATAATTTTTTAAAAAGAAAAATATCTCGAAGAAAATTATGTCAAAGCAAATCCTATGGTTGAGGCAAAGGATCTCTGTAAACACCACATCTAGGAGAGTTTCACTCCAGGAAAGGAAAGAAGGAAGTTCAGTTTAACATGACTCTGTAGAGAGTGTTGATTTAACCTTTTATACTCTAACACTATTCTGGTGATAATTAACCCAACTCCATCTGCACAAAACATCTTATGATTTGACTACATCAAAAGTCTTTTTGCAAAACATGTGACAGTTTCCATGCAGGTGGGTTCTATAGATTGACTGACAAAAATACAAGCTCATGATAAGGGTCTAGGGGAGGATATATGGTCTCCATCATAAAGATAGTACCAAAATCATCAGGCTATTAACCATATCTGCTGTCAGTCTTATGGGTAGGTAACAAATTATACTTCTCTCCTTTAAAGAGAAAACCTCACAAGTTTAATAGTAGTGATTTCAATGGTGCCAAACTGTGAGCCCAAGAACCTCTGTGTTTCTTACAACTATCTGGTATGCTAGAGAGATGATTCACTGCAACAACTGGAGCTCATTTCAGTGCAAAAGTAATTCAGCATACACTGAGCAGGAAAAGTGTTTTGTTAATTTTTGATTCCCTGTAAACAAATATTTTACAAATAATTAGATGAGAATTATTTACATATGCTTATGTGTTGAGGGTTTGTCCATGTTTTTTTTTTTTTTTTGGTTCAATGACATCTGAACAGAATATAATGGAAGTAGAGAACATATTAAAAGATGGGAGATCATACTATAGAAGATAGGAAGCCAACTGTCACAGGAAGATACAAGGCATCGCTCTCACTGGCTTATATTTGTAATATATTCTAGCTCTTAAAGTTCCTAAAATCTCCCCAGGCAACTCCTGTATCTGTTGAGGAGATATTTAAAGCATTTAAGCCTACAAAGTGTTTTTCATATTCAAACCTTAACACACTGCTATTGGACCTAGTAGATCATCTGCATTTTGGAATGTCTAGTAATCTTAATTACAGGGCCCATACCACCTCCACTTAAACTCCTTTTTTATTCTGTTGGCTGTGTTTGGACACCAAGTGTCTGTGTGACTTTTATGGGGAGATGGGAATATACACCTACTTTTGCAGGAAACCTATGAAGAGCAAAGAAACAATTCTACCAATGTTCTGCTTGTTGAACCAATTAGATTATTGGAGGGTCTAACAGTACTATGAGTAAAATATTACTAGTGGAATGTGAATGACAGATGACATAACAGATCCCTTATGAATCAGGAACTACTGCACCTAAAGAAGGCCACATAGCATGGATGACAACTCTTGAAAGCCACAGCATTGGAGCTCCCTGAAGGACATGAAGGTAGGAGGACACTTTCATTTCACGACTCTTCTCAGGTGTGTTGTTAGTTGATAGTGTGAGATCTCTCCAATTTCTGGTCCAGCAATATAATAGATGCAAATAGTCAAGGAACAATCATGGCATTAAACCCAATTATTGGAACACTCCCATGATCACTGTTTCTAAGGGCTTATCAGGATGACCAAATTATCTGAGCCTACTTTCCTGTCCTAGCCCAAGGTCATTTTCATGTCTGAAGCCTACTTTGTTGTTCTAGCCTAAAATTTAGATTCCTATCTGAAACTACTTCTTTGTTCTAGGCTAATATTTTGATTCTTGCCAGAGATTACTTCTTTGTTCTAGCCTAGTGTCCGATTCCTGCCTGAAGCATACTTCCTTGCCCTTAGACAATGTCAGATTCGTGCCAAGCAGCCCCAAAGGCTCTCCGCCTCTCCCCTTTTTAATTTCATTAAGAAGACTGAGCCTGTCTTAAGCTGTTCTCACAAGAATGCCTTCCCTACCCATCATAGGATATGCATCATCCAAAGCAATGCATTTCTGTCTTAGGTTGGTAGGGCTCTGTGCAGAATCTTGCCGGTCCTGGGCTTGCCAGCCTGTTAATTTAATAACTCTGTTTGAGGGTCCATTTTCACGTTCAAGCCATGTACTTTGGCTGCCAACATGTTGATTTTGTTAAAGAAAAGCTTTAACACAATGGGAAAAAATAAAAGTATTCTCAGGGCAAAAAGGGCTAGCATGATCAAGCTATATATGCCATTTTTGAAGCTTGACCAAAATAGAAACACTGACCACAGGCCATGTGTAATTTTACCTGCAGTATCTACCACATCAGTGCACAGCAGAGCACCATTCTTGAAATTCATAAGCTCCCTATGTATCATTACAACATCCAGAAATATGTTAGAATTTTACCAAATACATTGCAAGTGTCTTTAAACTTCTTATTAATTATAATGACTACCACTGTAAATTTTAGAACTAACACAAATCCAATGGCATTTGGCATGACTCTCAAGATGGCTCCTTATTCTTAAATTCTGAACCTCCCTCCAGTAATTTGAATAGGATAAAGAGAATGAATCTGTTCTTACAAATGCCTGTCTAAATCCTCTTGTAAAGTCAACACATTAGTAACATTTTTTGCTAAATGTTTAACAAAAGTAGCTGTCTTAAATTTCTTGTGTCACAGATATTGCAAAAGCAGTGGTGCTAGCAATTAATGTAATTAAAGCTGTTGTACCAGCAATAATCAATCCCACTACCCTCTTGCTTCTGCTTAAAGCCTGACTCATTTCATCCAGTACTTGCAAGCTATTTTTAGAATACCAGCATTTGGTGATACTCGGGGCATTAAAACAAAAGCTCGTTGATAGACCTCCATAACTGACATGCAAGATTCTAAAACACAAACACAATTAGAATTTGTACAATCAATACAACTTACATTAAATACTGTAGAAGAAACAAAAGTGATGTTAACTTGACAATTAAAAGAGCCTTAGTAGCTGTACTAACACCTGTTTGAAATCCGGATCCTGCCCGTATTTTATCTCTTGCTAATATAACATCATAGAGAACTTCAGCTAATTTCCATATATGTCTCTGAAATTGTCCAGAACCAGACTTCCAAATGAAGACTATTATTTCCAATACTGGATTGATTTCTAGACCAGTCCATGATTGAGTCTGAATAACTGGTCACATTTAATAACAATATAAGAGTCATTATAACTTCACTTTTTGATTCTCTGTTCCACAAGGTCTAAGAACTGGAGGCAAGGCAGCATGTCCCCTCAGGGGTATAGGTAAGCAATGATGGGATGGGAATTTATGTCCAATAGAGCTTCCAAGTCACCATTTTCAGGGAACTCAGCAAGCTCACAGGACAGTATCATTCTTTGTCCTGGAATCAGCATGTCTCACTCATCACTCTGGCAGCCACCATGCTCTTTGGCATCCTGCAGAAAAAACACAAACATGCACTCTTCCCCATATTTAATACCTGTTTGGGATCATGCCTTATGCCAGTAAGTGGATACATCCCTTTCACCTATGCATAAGTATGCCCAGTTGTAGAGTGCCATAGACATTCAGCAGAAAGTTTCTTAGCATCCAAATTTTTTTTAAAAATTTAAATTAAAAAATTAAAAGAACACGATTTAAATAAATTTGTGGTGTACAGGGGTATATCTCCCCCTTTTTTATTTTATGAAGATATTGTTTTAAAGTTCCATGGGCCTGTTCCACAGTCTTTTGTCCTTGACAATTATAAGGAATCCCTGTATTATGGGTAGTGTTAAATTGATTCTAAAAAGTCTCAAATGTTTGATTGCCATAGCCAGTTCCATTATCTGGGTTTTGGTGTTTGTTTGTTTGGTTGGTTGGTTGGTTTTTTTGGTTGGTTCGTTTGTTCATTTGTTTGTTTTACTTTTCTTTTCTTTTTTTCATTATTGAGTCCTTTATCTACATTTCAGATGTTAAACCCTTTCCCCATTTCCCACTCCCAGAAACCCCTTAACCCATCCACCCTCTTCCTATTTCTATGAGGGTGTGCCCCACCCATCCACCCACTCCCAACATCCCTTCCTCGAATTCCCCCTCACTGGGGCATCCAACCTTCAAAAGGCCAAGGCCCTCCTCTCCCATTGATGCTGGACAAGTCCATCCTCATCTACAAATACAACTAGAGACATGGATCCCTCCATATGTGTTCCCATGCTAGCAGAGAGCTCTGGTTGGTTGATATTGTTGGTCTCCCCATGGGGCTGAAAACCCTTCAACTCCTTCAGTCTTCTCTCTAACTCCTCCACTGGGAATTCTGTGATCAGTTTGATGATTAGCTGTGAGCATCTGCCTCTGTATATGTCAGGCTCTGTCAGTGCCTCTCAGGAGACAGGTATATCAGGCTCCTGTCAGCATGCAGCTCCGAACATCCACAACAGGGTTTGCATATGGTGATTGCATCTGGGAGGAATCTTCAGGTGGGGCTGTCCCTTGATGGTCTCTCCTCCAGTTTCTGCCCTACACATTGTCTCATATTTGCTCCTATGGATATTTTATTGCTCCTTCTAAGAAGTACCAAAGCACCCACACTTTGGTCTTTCTTTTTCTTGGGCTTCATGTGGTCTGTGAGTTATGTCTTGGGTATTGTGAGATTTGGGGCTAATATCCATTTATCAATGAGTGCATACCATGTGTGTTCTTTTGTGATTGGATTACTTCACTCAGGATGATATTTTCTAGTTCCATTCACTTTCCTAAGAATTTCATGAACTCATTGTTTTTAATAGCTGAGTAGTACTCCATTGTGAAAATGTACCACATTTTCTGTATCTATTCCTCTGTAGGACATCTGGGTTGTTTCCGACTTCTGGCTATTATAAATAAAGCTGCTATGAACATAGTGGAGCATGTGTTCTTCTTATATGTTGGAGCATCTTTTGGACATATTCCCAGGAGTGGTATCGCTGGATCCACAGGTAATATTATGTCCAATTTTCTGAGGAACCATCAGACTGATTTCCAGAGTGGTTTTACAAGCTTACAATCTCATCAACAATGGAGTAGTGTTCCTCTTTCTCCACATCCTCGAAGCATCTGATGTCACCTGAGTTTTTTATCTTAGCCATTATGACCTGTATAAGGAGGAATCTCAGGTTTGTTTTGATTTGCCTTTCCCTGATGACTAAAAATGTTGAACATTTCTTTAGGTGCTTCTCAGCCATTTGATATTCCTCAGTTGAAAATTTTTGTCTAGCTCTGTATCCCACTTTTTAATAGAGTTTTGTTATTGTCTGGAATCTACTTTCATGAGTTCTTTGTAAATTTTGGATATTAGCCCTCTATCAGATGGAGAATTTGTAAAGAACTTTTTCCAATCTGTTGGCTGCTGTTTTTTCCTATTGACAGTGTCCCTTGCCTTACCAAAGCTTTGCAATTTTATGAGGTCCCATTTGTCAATTTTTGATCTAAGAGCATAAGCCATTGGTGTCCTTATCAAGAAGTTTTCCATGGTGCCCATGTGTTCAAGGCTCTCCCCAACTTTCTCTTGTATTAGTTTCAGTGTGTCTGGTTTCATATGGAGGTCCGTGGTCCATTTGGACTTGAGTTTTTTACAAGGAGATAAGAATGGATCTATTTGAATTTTCCTACATGCTGACCTCCAGTTCAACTAGCACCACCTGTTGAAAATGCTGTCTTTTTTCCACTGTATGGTTTTGGCTCCTTTGTCAAACAAATATCAAGTGACTATAGGTACATGGTTTCGTTTCTGGGTCTTCAATTCTATTCCATTGATCTTCTTGCCTATCTCTGAACAAATCCCATGCAGTTTTTATCATTATTGCTCTGTAGTACAGCTTGAGGTCAGGGATGGTGATTTTCCCAGATGTTCTTTTATTGTTGAGAGTAGTTTTTGCTATGCTGGGGTTTTTATTGTTCCAAATGAATTTGAGAATTGTTCTTTATATCTCTGTGAAGAGTTGAGTTGGAATGTTGAGGGGGATTTCATTGAATCTTTAGATTACTTTCTGTAAGATGACTATTTTTACTATATTAATATTGCCAATCCATAAGCATTGGAGATCCTTCCATCTTCTGAGTTCTTCGATTTCTTTCTTCAGGGGCTTGAAGTTCTTGTCATTCAGATCTGTTGGTTGCTCAGTTAGATTCACACTAAGGTATTATATATTATTTGTGAACATTGTGAAGGATGTTGTTTCCCTAATTTATTTCTCAGCCTGCTTATTCTTTAAGTAGAGGAAGGCTACTGATTTGTTTGAGTTAATTTTATATCTAGCCACTTTGCTGAAGTTGTTTATCAGGGTTAGGAGTTCTCTGATGGAGGTTTAGTGGGATTGCTTCTAGTTTCTCTCCATTTGGTTTGATGTTGGCTACTGTTTTGCTGTATATTGCTTTTACTATGTTTAGGTATCAGCCTTGGATTCCTGTTCTCTTTATGAAGGGGTGTTGAATTTTGTCAAATGCTTTCTCAGCATCTAGTAAATGATCCTGTGTTTTTTTTCTTTGAGTTTGTTTATATGCTGGATTACGTGGATGGATTTCCCTATATTGAACCATCCCCACATTCCTGGATAAAGCCTACTTAATCATGGCATTTTTGATTGACTTTTTTTTTTACTTTTTTATTGGATGTTTTATTTATTTGCAATACAGATGACATCCCCTTTCCCCATTTCCCCTCCCTAGTTCCTCCTATCCCATCCCCCTTCTTCTTTTATGCTTTTTATACCATTTTGATTACATGTATGTATTAAGGTCAGTTCTAGGTTGGGGGTCTAGCAATACAATAAATGCAAATAGTCATGGAACAAGCATTAAAATAAACACAAATTGTCAAAGAAAAAGCAAGGTATTAAACTCACTACATGAACACTGTTTCTGAGGGCTTCATGTGTCCTTGGATTCGGTTTGTGAGAATTTTACTAAGTATTTTTCCATCAATATTCATAAGAGAGATTGGTCTGAAGTTCTCTTTCATTGCTGGATCTTTGTTTGGTTTAGGTGTGAATGTAATTGTGGCTTCATAAAATGAATTGCGTAGTGTTCCTTTTGTTTCTATTTTGTGGAATAATTTATAGAGAATTGGTATTAGGTGTTCTTGGAAGGTCTGATAGAATTCTGAAATAAAACCATCTGGTCCTGGGCTTTTTTTTGGTAAGGAGACTTTTAATGACTGCTGCTATTTCTTTAGTGGTTATAGGACTATTTAAATGGTTTGTCTGCTCCTGATTTAACTTTGGTGTTTGGTACTTGTCTAGGAAATTGTCCATTTCATACAGATTTTCCAGTTTTGTTGAGTATAAGGTTTTGTAGTAGGATTTGATGATTTTTTTAATTTCCTCAGTTTCTGTTGTTATGTCTCCCTTTTCAGTTCTGATTTTATTAATTTGGATACTGTCTCTGTGCCTTCTGGATAGTCTGGCTAAGGGCTTATCTATTTGATGATTTTCTATATTGATTATCCTTAGGTTTGGTCTTCTCATTGTGTCCTGGATTTCCTGGATGTTTTAGGTTAGGAGTTTTCTGCATTTTGAAAGTTGTGTCACTGTTTTCTATGGTATCTTCTGCACCTGAGACTTTTTCTTCTATCTCTTGTATTTTGTTGGTGATGCTTGCATCCATGACTCCTGATCTTTTTCCTAGGTTTTCTAACTCCTGTGATTTCTTTAATGTTTCTAGTTCCATTTTCATGTCCTGAATCATTCTGTTCAATTCTTTCACCTGTTTGGTTGTGTTCTCTTGTAATTCTTTAAGAGATTTTTGTTTCCTCTTTAAGGGCTTCTACCTGTTTATATGTGTTCTCCTGCATTTCTTTGAAGAAGTTACTTATGTTTTATTAAAGTCTTCTATTATCATCATGAGAAATGATTTCAAATCTGAATCTTGGTTTTCTGGTGTCATCAGGTATTCAGGACTTGCTATGGTGGGAGAACTAGGTTTTTATGATGCCAAGTAACCTTGGTTTCTGTTGCTTATGTTCTTGGGCTTGCCTTTCACCATCTGGTTATTTCTAGTGCTATCTTCACTCACTATCTCTGATTGTAGCCTGTCTTTCCTGTTATCTTGGCTGAGTCAGAACACCTCAGAGTCCAGGTGTCTCTGTGATCCCGTGATCCTGAGACCCTGATTGTGATAGCTCCTGGGAGTCAGGCTGCTTCTGGCCTCCTGAAATCCTGGTGTGCCCAATCTCCTGAGAGCCTGTGATCCTATTATCCTATGTTCCTATGTGTTAGGGCTCCTGGGAGTCCAACCTCCTCTGGGGTTTGGTGTGTTGGGTGTAGAGCTGAAGCCTTAGGGCTGCTCCAGGCACAGACACAGGGAGGGTCCCCTCCCAATGGCCTTGAGGGAGTTCCTAGGTCCCAGTGGGTCCCAAATTGCTCCCTATTTGGGGGTTGCAGCTTACTCACCTCCACTCCTGGGCATGATAGAACTCCTGGTTGTCCAGCCTCCTCTGGGTTTGGGGGAATTGGATATAGAGCTGAAGCTTTAGGGCTGCTCCAGGTACAGGCACAAACAGGAAGGGTCCTGTGTCACTGACCTTAAGGGAGTTCCTGGGTCCCAGCGGGTCCCAAATTACTTCCTGTTTTGGGGATGGGGATTGCAGCTTACTCACCTACAGTCCTGGGTGTGTTTGAACTCCTGGGAGTCCAGCCTTCTCTGGGTTTCCTCTCCAATTTCTTTATGGAAGCACTTAATTCTATGAATTTCCTTCTCAGCATTGCTTTCATTGTACTCCAGAAGATTGTGTATGTTGTGCCTTCATTTTCATTGAATTTTACAAATCTTTAATGTCTTTTTTCTTCCTTGACAAAGTGATAATTGAGTAGAGAGTTGTTCAGTTTCCATGAGTATATGGGCTTTCTCTTGTCTCTTTTTTTTTGAAGTCTAATCTTAATCCATGTTGATCTGATGGAATGCAAGGGGTTATTTCAATCTTCTTGTATCCATTGAGGCTTGGTTTGTGCCCAATTATATGATCAGGAGTCAATGTAGGTGACCTTAGTCAAGATGCATAGCAGTGTGAACATGGAAACTGAAGGTCTCCTTCTGTAGTAAGGCAGGACCCGCATTGGAGAGATAAGGAAACCAACCCACCAACAAAACTTTTGACTCAAAATTTGCCTTGTCTAAAACCAATGCAGGGACAAAAATGGAGCAAAGACTGAAGGCATGGCCAATGAATAATCGGCACAACTTCCTGTCAACTTCTGAGGGTCTATGGGTTGTATCCTGCATATTTTGTACTTGTTGGCTAATATCCACTTATCAGTACATAGTAGGCATGTCCTTTTGGGTCTAGGTCACCTCACTCAAGATGATATTTTCTACTTCCATCTAATTAAAACTCATGATGTTCTCATTTTAATGGCTGAATAGTATTGCATTGTGTAACTCAATCATAATTTCTGTATCCATTTTTCAAATGGGAGACATCTGGATTGGTTCCAGTTTCTGGTTATATTATATAAAGCTGTGATGAACATAGTGGAGTGTGGGTCCTGGTGATATTGTGGAGCATCTTATGGGTATATGCCCAGGATCAGTATACATGGGTCTTCAGGTAGAACTATTTCCCACTTTCTGAGGAACCACCATATTGATTTGCAGAGTAAATATACCAATTTGCAATCCCACCAGCAACGGGGGAGTGTTTTGCTTTCTCCTCATCCTTGCCAGCATATGCTACCACTTGGGTTTTTATCTTAGACCTTTTGACTAGTATAAGATGGAATCTCTGAGTTCTTTTGATTTGCATTTCTCTGATTACTAATGATTACTAATGATGTTGAACATTTCTCTAACTTCTCCACTATTCCTCTGTTGAGAAGCCTTTGTTTAGCTCTGCACCCCAATTTTTAACTAGTGTATTTGGCTTTTTGCAATCTAACTTTTGAGTTCTTTGGATATTTTGGATATTATCCCTCTATCAGGTGTAGGGTTAGTGAAGATCTCTTCACAGTCTATAGGTTGCCATCTTCCCAAACTGACAGTGTGCTTTGCCTTACAGAAGCTTTTCAGTTTCAAGAGATTCCATGTGTCATTTTTTTATCTTACAGCCTGAACCATTGGTGTTCTGTTCAGGAAATTTTCCTTTTTGCTAATTAGTTCAAGACTATTTCCCACTTTCTCTACTATTAGATTCAGTATGCCTGATTTTATATATGTTGAGGAACTTGATAAACTAGGAACTGAGTTTTGTGTAGGGTGAGAGATATGGATTGGTTCACATTCTTCTACATGCAGACTGCCAATTAAATTAGCACTGTTTGTTGAAGATGCATTTTTTTTCACTGTATTGTTTTGGCTCTTTTGTCAAATATCAAGTTCCTAGGTGTTTGGGTTTATTTTAGGGTCTTTAATTCTATTCCATTGATTGACCTATCTGTCTGTACATATACCATGTGAATTTTTTTACTATTGTTCTGTAATATTGCTTGAGGTCAGGAATGGTGATAACTCCAGAGATACTTTTATTTTTCAGAATTGTTTTACCTATGTTGCATTTTTTGTTTCATATGATAAGTTTGCCTTTATATGTTACTTGGCTTTTAATGTTCTTTGTTTTGTACCTTTAGTATTTTTATTATCATCTGGTAGGAGTAGTTCATTTTGTGGTCCAATCAATTTGGTGTTTTGTAAACTTCTTTTACATTCATGTCCGTCTCTTTTTTAGGTTAGGGAAATTTTCTTCTGTGATTTTTGTTGAAGATGTTTTTTTGGCCCTTTGAACTGGGAATTGTCACTCTCTTCTATTCCTATTGTCTTTAGGTATGGTCTTTTCATTGTGTCCCAAATTTCCTGCATATTTGGGCTAGGACCTTTTACAGTTGGCATTTTCTTTCTTTTTTTTTCTTTTCTTTTTTTTTACAGTTTAAAAGTAAATATTTTATTTTGAAATATAGAATACTTTTGTGTTCTCATGGCAAAAATATGATGGTGCAAGGTCACTTCAATTGAGCTGCTCTACAAGGGAGTACATACAGTTTATAATTGCCAATTTAATTACATGCATGTATTAAGATCAGTTCTAAGTTGATGGTCTAGGAATACAATAGATGCAAATAGTCAAGGAACAAGCAAGACAATAAACACAAATGGTCAAAAACAAGCAAGGCACTAAACCCAATTACTTGAAAACTCCCATGATCGCTGTTTCTAGGAGCTTATTGGGATGACCAAAGTATCTGAGCCTACTTCCCTGTCCTAGCATAAAGTCATTTTCATGTCTAAAGCCTACTTCCTTGTTCTAACCTAAAATTTAGATTCCTGTCTGAAATTACTTCTTTTTTCTAGCCTAAGATTTAGACTCCTATCTGAAATTACTTCTTTGAACACACCAAGTCATAAATAGGACATGCACAACAGTAGTATATTATGAAATGGAAGAGGTTTATATGAGATTGGGCCCAAGCAGGCCCTGAAGGGAAAAGCAAGTTACATAAAGCAATTGCCCAAATTTCTTCAATTTCTATTATAATGCCATCTGCTGACAAGCATGCACCTATAGCCTCATGGATGTGCCCTATGATTGGTAGACTGAAGAAGACTAGGACCTGGTTTACTGATGGTTATGCATGTTATGCAGGCACCACCCAGAAGTGGATAGCTACAATATTACAAAGCTTTTCTGGGTCAATCTACAAACTCCATAACTTATTTCACAGCCAGAGAAATGCCCATAATCATGGACTCATGTTCCCCACCATCCTGATGCAGCTTGTCTGAAAGAAAGATGAAATGAATTGTGTTTTAAAGACACAGTTACAGGGCCAATTAGGTGGCTGCATCATGGAGAGCTGGGGCAGGGTTCTTCAGAAGGCAGTATATGATCTTGAATCAGCATCTGATACAGAGTTTCAAAAGCCAGGATCTACAGGGTCCAGTAATCAAGGAGTAGAAAGAGGAATAGTTCTCCTTACTATCACTCCTAGTGACCCACTGGGAAAGTTATTGCTTCCTGTCCCCACAACCCTAAGTTCTGCTGGTCTAGAAGTGTTGGTTTCAGATGGGGGAATGTTCCTGCCAGGAGCCACAGTAAGCATTCTATTGAACTAGAAACTCAGCCAATTCCCTGCTGATTTTGTATTTCTAATGTCCTTAAACCAACAGGGTAAGAAAGGGATAACAGTGTTAGGAGGGGTGATTCAGACTACCATGGGTAATTAGATTGCATCTCCACAATGGAGGTAAGAATGACTATGTCTGGAGTACAGGTGATTCTTTAGGGTGTGTCTTAGTTCTATCATGCCCTGTAATTACTATTAATAAGAAACTACAACAGCCAAATCCAAGAAGGGGATAAAGGACATGGATCCATGAAGTATGAAATATGGGTCACTCCTCCAGGAAAAAAAGGGAAGACCTGCTGAGGTGCTTGCAGAGAGTAGAAGAAATACTGAATGGGTAGTAAAGAAAGGTAGTTTTAAATGCAATCTAAAGCCACAGTGGCCAGTTGCAGAGATGAAGATAAGTGGTTTTGTTAAGAAAACATTTGTATAAATATTTGTGCTTTATTACAGTTTTGTTAACATCAATTAAGAGAATATCGATTGGTATTTAAGTGGAGATGCTAAAAGGATATTCCCAAGGGACATCAATGTAATACTATGCATTTGAGATTGCAAGAGGGATTATTGTATCTTGTTTGGTGTTTTTATGACCTGGTTATTGCAGCATTTGGACATGAGGTATGATTTATTTCACTTCAGGGGGATTGTGATGTCTATTCCTGGTTGTCAAGTTGAGTATATTGGGAATGAACTATAATCCTGAATTGGAAGCCATACCTGTGATCCAGATCTTGAGGCTGGGAGACACAGGCTTCTGACCTGTATCTTGACATGGAGATCTTGAGACATAGTGGCTATGAAAAACCTAATCCCAGACAACATAAAACACACTTTTTATCCCAAGAGACTGAGTCAATCAGATCTCTGAGTTCAAGGACAGCCTGGAACAAAGGAAGTTCCAGATCCATGGCAGTACACACCTTTAATCAGTGACATATCTTCTGCTGGAGGGCCACATAAGGACATTGGAATAGAGAAGATTGACTTTTCATCACCTGCCAGAGCATCTGTTGAAACCTTCTTCTTTGGGATTTTAGCATATTCTCCAGAAGACCAGATAAAACAACTATCCTTGTGGGACTGAGCAAATATTAAATTTTAGAATTCTCATTCACAGCTACCCATTGTTGGGTTAGATGGACTGCAGACTGTAAGTCCTTACAATAAATTCCCTTAATAAAGAGAGATATTCCATAAGTTCTGTGATTCTAGAGAACCCTGACTAATACAGTACTTTTAATGTATATTTATATGTGCTTCTCTTGTTTTTACTGGTATGAATTACTTGATTACTGAGTTTTCTTGGATATAGTTATCCCTTGCTTTGGTTAGAGTTTGCTACTAGTGTTTTCTGTAGGGCTGAATTTGTGGATAGATAGTGTTTAAATTTGAATTTCTCTTGCAAGATCTTGTTTTCTCCATCTATGATGATTGAAAGTTTTGCTGGATGTCGTAGTCTAGGTTGGAATCTCTTCTTTTTCAGAGATTCCAAGATATCTTTACAGGTCCTCTAGCTTTTAGAGTCTGTGTTGAAGTCACGTGAAATTAAGTTTGGTCAGCTTCAGTTGTGTTAGGATATACAGATCATTCTATGTTATCTTGCCTTTTCCAATTGCAGCTTTTCTTATTGTTTCTTTTCTCTGTAGATTTTGTGTTTTGATTATTATGTGGTAGGAGAATTTTCTTTTCTTGTCCAGTCTAATTGCTGTTCTATTAACTTCTTGTGTGTTTATAGGCCTCACTTTCTTTAGGTTTGGAATGTTTTCTTCTTCTACTATTTTTTGAAAATATTTTTCCTGTTTTTGGAGCTGAGACTCTTTACCTTCTATTCCTATTAGTCATAGGTTAGAACTTTCCATGGTATCCCAGATTTCCTGGGTATTTTGTGTCAGGAATTTTTCAGATTTAACATTGTCTTTGACTGATATATCAATTCCTTCTATTGTATCTTCTACACTGGACATTCTTTTATCTCCTGTATTTGGTTGGTGGTGCTTGCATCTATTGATCCTATTCTCTTCCATAATTTTTTCATTTCCAGGCTTCCTTCATTTTGTATTTTCTTTATTGCTCCTCTTTCTATTTTCAGATCTTGAAGAGTTTTATTTATCTCCTTCACCTGTTTAATTATATTTTCCTGGATTTCTTTAAGGGATGTACTAGTTTCTTTTCTAAATGTCTCTTTCTGTGTGTGTGTGTGTGTGTGTGTGTGTGTGTCTGTGTGTGTGTGTGTCTGTGTGTGTGTGTGTGTCTGTGTGTTTGTGTGTGTATCTGTGTGTCTGTGTCTGTGTGTGTTTCCTTCTTTCCTGTATGTTCTTGGCCAGCCACTTCCTCTCTTCCTTTTCTCTCTTTCTTTCCTCTGTCTCCTACCCCACTACCACCACTTTCTCTGGCTCTACCTTCTTTCCAGGTCCCTTTTACTTCCCCCAAATAGACTCCCTTACATACTAGGCCTGTCTTATGTTGGCTTCCTCAGGAAGAACACCTTGACCAAGCCAGCTGTGGTGCTTACTCCTACCACATTACACTGTGCCATTTCATAAAATGCAACATATCTATTTCCAGGCTTGTTATAGCTGGATACTGTAGCAGTCTGTCCCATTTTTTGTGAGGAATCACCACACTGATTTTCATAATGGTGGGCAGTTTGCATTCCCACCACCAACAGGAAATTAACATTTCTCTTTTCTCATCTGGTCACAAGCATTTCTTGTCTTTTGGTTTCTTGATGACAGGATTCTGCCTGAGATAAGATAGTATCTCCAGGAATGGACACACTTCTGGTGTGATAGCAGCAAGGTGGAGCTTTAGGTGACATGTGGAGTCAGAAAAAGAAAAATGTCAAGGAACTCAGACCATTAAGTACATGTCACTTGAATGAACCTGAAGAACCTGGTTTATTGGGTCAGCTAACAACAGAAAATGAAAAGTAGTATGGCACATAGGAATAGTCCTCTGGTCAGAACAGTAGGGAGAGCCACAGTTCATGAAACAGGGGCTCCTCCCCAGAAGAGAGATATGCAGAACAAGGAAGGTCCCACTGGGATAGAGACTACTGTAATTTGGCCAGTTAGACTATGAGCTTTCCAAGAGAGGATACTCTTATGATGACAGCATGGAATCACAAAGTAGGGACTGAAAACAATGCAGAAAAAGAGAGACAAATGCAGATCATCAGAAACAGTCCCAGGAATCCCCTTCTCCTGAAAGAAGGAGCACAGAACAAGCAGTAACCCAGAGTTCTATTCAGGAAGAGCCGAAGAAGAAGAAGAAGAAGAAGAAGAAGAAGAAGAAGAAGAAGAAGAAGAAGAAGAAGAAGAAGAAGACGACGACACTGGGGAAGCATTATCCCTCCCACAATGCTCAGGATGATGCAGGAACAGATTGCAGATAAAAACAGCTTAACATACCAGAGAATGAGCTGGGGGACTCTGATGAAATCAATCAGTGGTCTCATCAACAAGGTCAACATCTCCAATATCAGTATTATTATTCAAGAGCTCCTTCAAAAGAAAATACTCGGAAAGGATTGCTGTCCAGATCTGTTCTGCAAGCCCAGAGTGCATCTCCAATCTTCACTCATGTTTATGCAGCTTTCATGGCAATATCAACACAAAATTCCCACAGATTGGAGAATCAATCCTCAAGAGACTAATTCTTAATTTTTGGAAAGGCTGTCGAAGGAATGATAAGCAACTTTGCCTGACTGCTTCAAAATTTGTGGTACATCTTATTAACCAAAATGTGGCACATGATGTTCTGTGCCTGGAGATGCTCGCTTGGCTGCTAGAGAGACAAACAGATGACAGTGTTGAAATATGGGCTTCAACACTCCTGAAGCTATGGGCTTCCTCAAGGAGTGTGGTCTCAAATTAAGCCAGGTGTAACCAAGGGGAATCAGTGCAATCTTTGAACACCTTGAAAACATTCTACATGAGTCTGAGATAGACAAAAGAGTTCAGTACATGATTGATGTTTGCTATACAGAAGATGGATTCAAAGACCACCCTGTTATTCTAGATGGAATTGGTTTAGTGGAAAAGGAAGATCAGTTTACATATATGCTCCCCTTGGAGGATGACTATAATCCCGAAGATATTCTTAATGTTTTCAAGATAGATCCTAATTTTATGGAGAATGAGGTGAATTACAGGGCTATTAAAAAAGAAACACTTGATGAAGGAGACAGTGATTCAAACACAGACAGAGAAGTTGGAAGTAGTGAAGATGAGGAGGAGGAAAAAGAGGAAGAAGAAGGAGAAGAAGAGGAAGGAGGACAAAAATTAACTATTCATGATGAACCAGAAATCATTTTCCCGTACAATACATCTTGCCATTCAGTTAAGTTTAGATTTTGAAGAATGTGCACACAACTTGCTGAAAATGGAGTTTGCTGAGAGCCAAACAAAAGAACTCTGCAACATGATACTTTATTCCTCTGCCCAACAAAGGACCTATGAAAAATTGTTTAGCTTGTTAGCTGGGTGGTTCTGTACGATGAAAAAAGAATACATGAAATCATTTGAAAGTATATTCAATGAACAGTATGACACCATCCATCACTTAGAGACAAACAAATTGAGAAATGTTGTTAAGCTGTTTGCTCACCTTTTCTACACAAATTCACTTCCATAGAGTGTTCTCAAATGTATAAAGCTGAGTGAAGAGACCACGACATTGTCTAGTAAGATTTTTGTCAAGATCTTCTTCCAGGAACTGGGTGAATACATGGGTCTTCCTAAATTGAATTCCAGGTTAAAAGATGAAACTCTTCAGCCATTCTTTGAAGGACTGTTACCCCGAGACAACCCACACAATACCTGGTTTGCCATCAACTTCTTCACTTCCATAGGTCTCGGAGGTTTGATGAATGAACTTCGAGAACATCTGAAAAAAAAAGTATGCCTAAGGTCATTGTAGCCCAGAAATCAGAAGCTAAGCAAAAGAAACCAGTTCTGACATCTTCATCTTCAGGGATATCCTCAGCAACTGATTTCTCTGACTCAGATTCTGACAGCAGTAAGAGCAGCTCAGAATTCTCCAGTGAAGCAAGTGAATCCTGCTCCTCAAGCAGTCAGAGCTCCGCCTCAGCTAAAAGTACAAGAAAGAAGAGACAAGGGAAGGCCAGAGGTTAAGAAGTAGATAAGTTAGCCAGGGGCCACCAGGTACATGACAGGAGACAAGAAGGTGGCAGGGAGGACCAAATGCACCAGGAAGGGAGGATTGAGAGAGCAAGATCTAGAAGATACAGATCTCAGGACTCACAAGATGCAGACTGGTGAGATCCCCTGGTAAAGCACATGGAGGGCAGAAGCCATGAGAATAGTTACACCAGAGTTGGTACTAGCCTAGATTGAGACTAACACAAAGGGCCAGAAGACAAGCATGGAAAGCCAAAGAAGAAGCAGTGAGAGAGAAAAGATTCTTTTTCTAAAATTGAGAAGTAAAGAAGCCGAAATCAGGACAGTGATAATGTTAGAAGAAAATATTGCTCCAAATCAAGGGTAGAAATTGCTCCAAATCAAGAGTAGAAAGCAATCTGGTTATAAAGGAGATTGGTGACGGATTCAGAACTGTGGGGTGAGACCATGGGAAAAATCGAGCAGATACACTGAACATTCTAGGGAATCAAAGAGAAGTCAGGACCAGAGGAGAGAAAAGTCTTCAACAACACAAATATAATTCTAATGACAACTGAACATACCTTACATTCAATCCAATGTCTATTTGACATTGATGGATTTTATAGAGAACTCTTGAATAAAGTACCTGATATATATTTTAAAGATGTTTCTTTTTGACATGTTTTATAATTGATATATCTCAAGGTCCTTTGTGTAAAAATCATAAAGAAAAGGGATTCAACAAAGGGGTAAGTCTTATGTTTTGTGAATAAAAGAAACAAATATTCATTGAAAAAATATAGAATCTTAAAGAAGTTTTACTATTTATTTTCCTGATTGCTAATGACATTGAGGACTTTTCAGTGTGTTGGCATACATTCATGTATCTTCATTGGATATTCACAGTCCTTTTATAAGATCCTAACCCTCGGTCAGGGTCAATGGTACTTACTTTGAGATGCCCCCAAGTGAGACACCAAGATGCAAATCGATGCAAATCAACGCAAAAGCAAGAGGTTTATTTTCAGGCACGTTGGGGTCGAGCTTCAATTAGTCCCTCAATGGGAATCACTAGAAGGCCACTCCAAATGGATATTACAAGCAGTTTTTATACATTTTAGGGGCACAGGTTACATCAGCAAGGTTACAGTTGAAACATATTGGCTAAGCATATTGACCTTTAAATCTATTGGCTAGAAAACATTCCATGCATTTGAACTCTACCTGGGACTTTCCAGAGGATCAGGTGATTATCAGTACATTCTGAGAACTTTTTACTCAAAAATGTTCCTGTGAGTAGAAAATGGACCTTGGCCTGGCCTTGACCTCAATCAGGAGGGGGAAGCTGGAAGGAGGGTATGGGACTGGAAAACGTCTCCCTTTTGCCAGAACTTAGAGCATCCATTGATCGTGTTTCTGGCTTCCAAGATCCTGAAGCAGAGAAAAGTCTGATTCTGAAAGAACTTGGGATTCTGTTTTAGTTACTGTTCTATTGCTGTGAAGAGACACCATGACAATGGAAATTTATAAAAGAACGTATGTATTTTGGGGCCTTGTTTACAGTTTCAGAGGGTGCATCCATGACCTGGATTCACTGGGAGCAAAGCAACAAACTGACAGGCCTTTTCCGGAGCAGTAGTTGACAGCTTTGAACTTTCTCAAAAGATATATAGATGATAGATAGATAGATAGATAGATAGATAGATAGATAGATAGATAGATGATAGATGAAAAATGAGAGAGACATAAGAGAGAGAGTGGAACAGAAACAGAAAGACAGAAAGACAGAAAAAGGAGAAATGGACAGAGACAGTGAAGAGTGTGTTCAAATAGATTAGTTGCAACAAAAATATTATTAAAATGTATATCTAAAGCAGAGTGGGTAGGAAGGATCTAAAATAAACAAAATTTCAATGAGAAAAAAACGTAAATTGAAGTCAAAATAAATAGATAAAAATCAGCTCAAGACAGTAGATAACAATGAAACTGGAAACAGGAAATTAGTATATGAAGTCAGAAAGTCACAATCTCTTTCTTTGAAAAGATGAAAAGAACAACAAAGCCTCTTACTACACTAAGCATAAACAAAAGAGGAAAGACACAAATTACTCATATTAAAAGGGAAGACAGGCCACATCCTCAAAACTAATCAATGAACCTTGAAGATAAACCAAAAGAAGGAAATTGTAATTAAAACATTATAATAATAACTAGGGAATCATTGGAAAAAAATCATTGAAACCAAGCCTTATTCTTAGAGAACAGTAAAGTCAGTAAGCTTACAGTCAGATGATGCTCTGTGGTCAAGCACTTGCAAATATTCATGTGACTTTAGTTATGATATGCAGAGGACTGTGCATATCACAAAAGAAGAGATACTGCCATCTTACCCCAAAGGACTGACACCCCAATCACTGCAGACACCCACCTCTGGACAAAGGCAAACACACAGCGTCAGTGAATGCAAAATGCTATGCTCCTATAGAAGACAATCCCAATGTTTCTGACAGTGCTGAACATGTACCCATCGTAACATCCAACAAGCTTGGAGCAACTTATATGTCCAGTGAGTTGAAAACATAAGTTAACTTGAAAACAACAGACTTAATGGGTGTTTCCATCATGGTTGCCCAAACTTAAAAGCAGTCAAGATATTCTTCGTAAGTAAATGGATAAGCTATTGAGCATCCATAAGGTAAATTGTTAACTGTAAGTTTAAATAAATGAGCCATAAAGTGATGAAAATATGTAGGACTTTAAATGTATATCACTAAGACACAGAAGAAGTCTGAGAAAAGGTACTCATGGCATGACTTTAATCCTCAATGAAATTCTGGGGGAAAAAAAAGCAACATCACTAAAATATCCATGATTTGCTAGGGCTCTCTGGTGAGAGGGAAGTATGGATGCAGTACTAGACATTTTTAAACAGAAATATTCCACATATCATTATAAAGAGAAGGAAATCTTCTAAACAATACAAGAGGCAAAGGGAGAAGAAAGTAAAGGAATGAACCTGAGTGTCTACTGGAGGACTTGAGAAATGTAAACCACAAGGAAACAGCGATTGTCATATTTTATATGCTGTTGCCTTGTTTGGGTGTCACACCATATGATGTAACTAACAAGTAGAGAGTTAAAAGCAAATATGATTAACTATGCAACATGTTATAGATAGATAGATGATAGATAGATAGATAGATAGATAGATAGATAGATA
>NW_021605339.1:0-11506 GCF_004785775.1 Grammomys surdaster | reverse complement strand
AGAAAGTTATGAAAAAGGAGAAATTTGTATTGAAAATTCATAAAAAATAGAAAATAGATAAGGAGATCATTTGATTTGTTAAGGAATGTGATTTAACAAAGTTTTTCTTGATAAAGTTGAACATTTACTTGGCAAAAAATTAATGAAACTGAAAACACTGTGGAAAATGTTAGTGAAAAATTCTGGATAAATAGTGAAAACTTGAAGAAAAATTACAAAGCCAATAATAAACTCTAATCAAACGGAAGAGAAATCAAAGAAAATTATCAAAAGGAGAAATTTGTATTGAAAATTCATAAAAAAAATAGAAATCTGATAAGGAGAACATTTGATTTGTAATGGAATGTGATTTGAAACAATTTTTCCTGATAAAATTGAACATTTACTTGGAAAAAATTCATTAACTGAAAAGAATGTGGAAAAAACTAGTGAAAAATCTGGAAAAATAGTGAAAACTTGAAGAAAAATTCCACAGTCAATAATAAACTACGATCAAACGGAAGAGAAATCAAACAAAATTAGGAAAAGGAGAAATTTGTAATTAAAATTCATGAAAAATGGAAAATTAATAAGGATAACATTTGATTTGTAAAGGAATGTAATTTAAAACAGTTTTTTCCTGATAAATTGAACATTTACTTGGCAAAAAAATCATAAAATTGAGAAAACTGTGAAAAAAACTAGTGAAAAATTCAGAAAAATAGTGAAAACTTGAAGAAAAATTACAGTCAATAATAAACTATCATCAAACCGAAGAGATATCAAAGAAATTTATGTAAAAGGAGAAATTTTTATTGAAAATTCATAAAAAATAGAAAATAGATAAGGAGACTATTTGATTTGTTAAGGAATGTGATTTAACACAGTTTTTCCTGATAAAATTGAACATTTACTTGGCCAAAAATTAATGAAACTGAAAACACTGTGGAAAATGCTAGTGAAAAATTAAGGATAAATAGTGAAAACTTGAAGAAAAATTACAAAGCCAATAATAAACTCTGTTCAAACGGAAGAGAAATCAAAGAAAATTATCAAAAGGAGAAATTTCTATTGAAAATTCATAAAAAAATAGAAAACTGATAAGGAGAACATTTGATTTGTAGAGGAATGTGATTTAAAGCAGTTTTTCCTGATACAATTGAACATTTACTTGGCAAAAAATTCATAAAATTGAAAAAACTGTGGAAAAAATCAAACAAAAGAGATATCAAAGAAAGTTATGAACAAGGACATATTTGCATTTAAAATTCATAAAAATTAGAAAATTGATGTGGAAACCATTTGATTTGTAATGGAATGTGATTTAAAACAGTTTTTCCTGATAAAATTGAACATTTACTTGGCAAAAAATTCATAAAACTGAAAACACTTGGGAAAAAACTATTGAAAAATTCAGGAAAAATCGTGAAAGATTGAAGAAAAATTACACAGTTATTAATAAACTATAATAAAACGGAAGGGAAATCAGAAAAATTATGAAAAAGGAGAAATATTCATTTAAAATTCATAAAAAAAGAAAATTGACAAGGAGAACATCTGATTTCTAAAGGAATGTGATTTAAAACAGTTTTTCCTGATAAAATTGAACATATACTTGGCAAAAATTCATAAAATTGAAAACACTGTGGAAAATCAAACAAAAGAGATATCAAAGAAAGTTATGAAAAAGGACAAATTTGCATTTAAAATTCATAAAAAATACAAAATTGATAAGGAGACCATTAGATATGTAAAGGAATGTGATTTAAATCTGTTTTTCCTGATAAAATTGAACATTTACTTGTCAAAAAATTCATAGAACTGAAAACACTGTGGAAAAAAACTATTGAAAAATTCAAGAAAAATAGTGAAAACCTGAAGAAAAATTACACAGTAGATAATAAACTATAAGCAAACTCAAGAGAAATCAAAGAAAATCATGATAAAGGAGAAATCTGCATTTCAAATTCATAAAAAATAGAAAATTGAGAAGCAGACCATTTGATTTGTAATGGAATGTGATTTGAAACAGTTTTTCCTGATAAAATTGAACATTTACTTGGCAAAAGAATTCATAAACTGAAAAGACTGTGGAAAAAACTTGTGAAAAAATCAGGAAAAATAGTGAAAACTTAAAGAAAAATTACACAGTAAATAGTAAACTACGATCAAACAGAAGAGAAATCAATGAAAATTATGAAAAAGGAGAAATTTCAATTTAAAATACATGAAAAATGGAAAACAGACAAGGATAACATTTGCTTTGTAAAGGAATGTGATTTATAATAGTTTTTCTGGATAAAATTGATCATTTACTTGGCAAAAAATTTATGAAACTGAAAAAACTGTGGAATAAGCTAGTGAAAAATTCAGGATAAATAGTGAAAACTTGAAGAAAAATTACACAGCCAATAATAAACTAAAATCAAACCGAAGAGAAATCAAAGAAAATTATGAAAAAGGAGAGATTTTTATTGAAAATTCATAAAAATAGAAAATTGATAAGGACACCATTTGATTTGTAAAGGAATGTGATTTAAAACAGTATTTCCTGGAAAATTTGAACACTTACTTGGCATAAAAATCACAAAATTTAAAACAACTGTGGAAATACTGGTGAAAAATTCAGGAAAAATAGTGAAAACTTGAAGAAAAATTACAGAGTCAATAATAAACTACAATCAATAGGAAGAGAAATCAAAGTAAATTATCAAAAGGAGAAATATGTATTGAAAATTCATAAAAAAAATAAAAAATTGATAAGGAGAACATCTGATTTGTATAGGAATGTGATTTAAAGCAGTTTTTCCTGATAAAATTGAATATTTACTTGGCAAAAAATTCATAAAACTGAAAACACTGTGGAAAACTAGTGAAAAATTCAGGATAAATAATGAAAACTTTAAGAAAATTACACAGTCAATAATAAACTACGATCAAACAGAAGAGAAATCAATGAAAATTATGAAAAAGGAGAAACTTCAATTTAAAATACATGAAAAATGGAAAATTGACAAGGATAACATTTGCTTTGTAAAGGAATGTGATTTAAAATAGTTTTTCCGGATAAAATTGATCATTTACTTGGCAAAAAATTCATAAAACTGAAAAAAATGTGAAATAAGCTAGTGAAAAATTCAGGATAAATAGTGAAAACTTGAAGAAAATTTACACAGTCAATAATAAACTAAAATCAAACCGAAGAGAAATCAAAGAAAATTATGAAAAAGGAGAAATTTGTATTGAAAATTCATAAAAAATAGAAAATTGATAAGAACACCATTTGATTTATAGTGGAATGTGATTTAAAACAGTTTTTCCAGATAAATTGAACATTTACTTGGCCAAAAACTCATAAAACTGAAAACAGTGTGGAAAAACCTAGTGAAAATTTCAGGAAAAATAGTGAATTCTTGAAAAAAAATTACACAGTCAATAATAAACTATGATCAAACAGAAGAGAAATCAAAGAAAATTGTGAAAAAGGAGAAATTTTCATTTAAAATTCATAAAAAGTAGAAAATTGAAAAGGAGACCATTTGATTTATAGTGGAATGTGATTTAAAACAGTTTTTCAAGATAAAATTGGACATTTACTTGGCAAAATATTTCATAAACTAAAATGACTCTGGAAAAAACTAGTAAAAAAATCAGAAAAAAATAGTGAAAACTTGAACAAAAATTACAAAGTCAATAATAAACAACGATCAATAGGAAGAGAAATTAAAGAAAATTATGAAAAAGGAAAAATTTCTATTTAAAAATCATGAAAAGTGGAAAATTGATAAGGAGACCATTTGATTTGTAAAGGAATGTGATTTAAAACTGTTTTTCCTGATAAAATTGAACATTTACATGGGTAAAAATTCATAAAACTGAAAACACTGTGGAAAAAACTTGTGAGAAATTCAGGAAAAATGGTGAAAACTTGAAGAAAAATCACAAAGCCAATAATAAACTATAATCAAACGGAAGAGAAATAAAAGAAATTTATCAACAAGGAGAATTTTGACTTAAAATTAATAAAAATAGAAAACTGATAAGCAAAACATTTGATTTGTAAAGGAATGTGATTTAAAACAGTTTTTCCTGATAAAATTGAACATTTACTTGGAAAAAATTAATAAAACTGAAAACACTGTGGAAAAAACTAGTAAAAATTACAGGAAAAATTGTGAAAACTTGAAGAAGTAGTACACAGTCAATAATAAACTATAATCAAACGGAGAGAAACCAAAGAAACTTGTGAACAAGAAGAAATTTGCATTTAAAATTCATAAAAAATAGAAAATTGAGAAGGAGACCATTTCATTTGTAAAGGAATGTGATTTAAAACATTTTTTCCTGACAAAATTGAACATTAACTTGGCAAAATTTCATAAAACTGAAAACATTGTGGAAAAAAGCTAGTGAGTAATTCAGAAAAAATAGTTAAAACTTGAAGAAAAATTACACAGTCAATAATAAACTATAATCAAACGGAAGAGAAATCAAAGAAAATTATGAAAAAGGAGAAATTTGTATTGAAAATTCATAAAAAAATATAAAATTGATAAGGAGACCATTTGATTTGTAAAGGAATGTGATTTAGAACAGTTTTTCCTGATAAAACTGAACATTTACTTGGCAAAAAATTTCATAAATTAAAACACTGGAAAAAACTAGTGAAAAATTCAGGAAAAATAGTGAAAACTTGAAGAAAAATTACAGTCAATTTTAAACTATAATCAAAAGGAACCGAAATCAAAGAAAATTATGGAAAAGGAGAAATTTGCATTTAAAATTCATAAAAAATAGAAAATTGATAAGCAAAACATTTGATTTGTAAAGGAATGTGATTTAAAACAGTTTTTCCTGATAAAATTGAATATTTACTTGGCAAAAAATTCATAAAACTGAAAACACTGTGGAAAAAAACTAGTGAGAAATTCAGGAAAAATAGTGAAAACTTGTAGAAAAATTACACAGTCAATAATAAACTATAATCAAACGGAAGAGAAATCAAAGAAAATTATCAAAAGGAGAAATTTGTATTGAAAATTCATAAGAAAATAGAAAACTGATAAGGAGAACATTTGGTTTGTAGAGGAATGTGATAAAATTGAACATTTAGTTTGCAAAAAATTCATAAAATTGAAAACACTGTGGAAAAATCAAACAAAAGAGATATCAAAGAAAGTTATGAAAAAGGAAAAATTGAAGAAAAATTACACAGTCATTAATAAACTATAATCAAACGGAAGAGAAATCAAAAAAATTATGAAAAAGGAGAAATGTTCATTTAAAATTCATGAAAAACAGGAGACCATTTGATTTGTAAAGGAATGAGATTTAAAAGTGATTTTCCTGATAAAATTGAAAATTTACTTGTCGAAAAATCATAAAATTGAAAACAACTGTGTAAATACTGGTGAAAATTTCAAGAAAAAGAGTTAAAACTTGAAGAATAATTACAGTCAACAATAAACTACAATCAAAGGAATAGAAATCAAAGAAAATTATCAAAAGGAGAAATACATATTGAAAATTCATAAAAAAAATAGAAAATTGATAAGGAGACCATTCCATTTGTAGAGGAATGAGATTTAATGCAGTTTCTCCTGATAAAATTCAACATTTGCTTGTCAAAAAATTCATAGAACTGAAATCACTGTGGGAAAAACTAGTGAAAAGTTCAAGAAAAAATGTGAAAACCTGAAGAAAAATTACACAGTAAATAATAAACTATAAGCAAACATAAGAGAAATCAAAGAAAATCATGAAAAAGGAGAAAGTTGCATTTAAAACTCATAAAAAAATAGAAAATTGATGAGAAGACCATTTGATTTGTAATGGAATGTGATTTGAAACAGTTTTTCCTGATAAAATTGAACATTTACTTGGCAAAAAAATTCATAAACTAAAAAGACTGTGGGAAAAACTAGTGAAAAAAATCAGGAAAAATAGTGAAAACTTGAACAAAAATTGCACAGTCAATAATAAACTACGATGAAACGGAAGGGAAATCAAAAAAATGAAAAAGGAGAAATTTCTATTTAAAAATCATGAAAAATGGAAAATTGATAAGGAGACCATTTGATTTGTAAAGGAAAGTGATTTAAAACTGTTTTTCCTGATAAAATTGAACATTTACTTGGCTAAAATTTCATAAAACTGAAAACTCTGTGGGAAAAACAGGTGAAAAATTCAGGAAAAATAGTGAAAACTTGAAGAAAAATTACAAAGCCAATAATAAACTATCATCAAACGGAAGAGATATCAAAGAAATTTATGTAAAAGAGAAATTTTTATTGAAAATTAATAAAAAATAGAAAATTCATAAGCAGACCATTTGATTTCTAAAGGAATGTGATTTAAAACAGTTTTTCCAGAAAAATTAAACATTTACTTGGCCAAAAATTCATAAAACTGAAAACACTGGAAAAAACTAGTGAAAAAATCAGGATTAATAGGGAAAACTTGAAGAAAAATTACAATGCCAATAATAAATTATCATCAAATGGAAGAGATACGAAAGAAAATTGTGAAAAAGGAGAAATTTGCATTTAAAATTCATAAAAAAATGAAAATTGATGAGGAGAACATCTGATTTCTAAACGAATGTGATTTAAAACAGTTTTTCCTGATAAAATTGAACATTTACTTGGCAAAAAATTCATAAAATTGAAAACACTGTGGAAAAAGTTAGTGGAAAATTCGGGAAAAATACTGAACACTTGAAGAAAAATTAAAAAGCCAATAAAAAAGCATAATCAAATGGAAGAGAAATCAAAGAAAGTTATGGACAAGGAGAAATTTGCTTTAAAAATTCATAAGAAATAGAAAATTGATAAGCAGACCATTTAATTTGTAAAGGAATGTGATTTAAAACAGTTTTTCCTGATAAAATTGAACATATATTTGGCAAAATATTCATAAAACTGAAAACACTGTGGAAAAAACTAATTAAAAATTCAGGAAAAATAGAGAAAACTTGAAGAAATATTACACAGTCAACAATAAATTATCATTATTTCAATCAAAATCTTTCCACAAATGCTTTATATTCTTTCAAAAAATTTTTAATAGTTATTTTAATTTTCATCACTAATTTTTAAAACAATGTCTTCAATTTCATCATATATTTGTTTCATGCAAATACTCTGCATCTTTCTAAATTTTTCTTAAATCAGTTTTCTAATAAATTGTTCTATTTCTGTCTTTAATTTTTAAAGGATTTTTCGATAAAAATATTCTGCATTTTCATACTTTTTTCTATTTTTCATATTTTTTCTATCTTTCTTCATTTTAACAAAAGTTTTGTCACAGATGTTTCATATTTTTCAACTTTTTGTATATTTATCATAATTTTTATCACCAATTTTAAAAACTATATCTTCGAGAACAGAGATGTAGGAGGATGGAAAGCCATGCAGAATACACAGTCTTGGTGTACCTACTTATCAAGCAAGCTGAGCAGACCTGCTCAAACTCTGATGTCTTCGAATTTCAGCTGGATGAAGTGAAGACACAGACATCAGAGGCTTATCAATTTACCATTCCCCCCACCCCTCTTCTAATATCTCAACGACAAAATTCAACTTGAAGAAGTTAATGAAGAGTAGGTGCCCCTACTCCCTGGACTTGGGGACAGAGGTAGTTAATATTAGGCTGTCCTTCTAGGGAAAAGTAATGGTTCTATTGAAACAGGGAGGAATAGTTAGAATTGATTATTTAGCCATAATCTATTTTGCAGAAATCTGTATAATTGTTATTAAGCTAAAGTTATATTTCTCAAATGGTACAAAATTTACTTTGATTTCAAATTTAAGGTTTTCATTGGTCTATAATTTAATCAAACAATTTCCATGCAAATATTGCATATTTTCTCAAGTTTTTCTTGAATTATCATCAATTTTCTAATGAATTTTTATGCAAATCTTGAATATTTTTATAAATTTTTCTACAGTGTCCTAATATATTCATAATTTTGCTGTATTTTTCTTAGTTTTTAACCAAATTTTTCATCAATATCTTATATTTTATATTTTATTTAATTAAAATGTTTATATATATATATTATTTATATGTTTATATTATTTATATATTTAATATAAATTATATGTTTATATTATTTATATTAAATATTTAAATATTTATATCTTATATTTTATATTTTTCAACAATTTTTATATATTTATCATTATTTTTATTACTAATTTTAAAAGCAATCTTCTCAGCTTTATCAAATATTTTTCACTGCAAATATTCGATTTCTAATGAAATTTTTTTAATCTTCTTCAAATTTATAATGAAATTTTCCATGCCAACCTCGAATAATTTTAGGAATTTTTCTAAAAACAGTTTTAGTATTCTCATACATTAAAAAAAATTTGTCTTCATTTTAACCAAAAATTTCAAAAAAAAAATTTTACTTTTTAATCATTTTTTAGAACTTAATTTTCACCAATGATTTTTAAAACAATGTCTTCAATATTAAGCTTTTTTCCATACATATATTCAATTTCTTCTGAAAATTTTCTTCAATCAATTACAATTGTCTAATGAATTTTTCCATGTTCATTACCTTTTCTTCACATGATCACTGACAAGTATTTATGATAATGTAAACATGATAATGGCAATATGATGATAACGTAAATATATAATATAAAAATAATGTAAATATGCTATATAAATATACTGTAAATATGATACAGTGTAGATAAATAATATAAATATATAATGTAAGCACAATATGCATATATAATCTAAATATAATATATATATAATATAAGTATATAATAAATTGTAATGTAAATACGATGATAATGGGAAAATATAATATAAATATGTAATGTAAATATATAAAAAAATCTTGTAAATATGACTTTCAACAACACATAAGTATCTTTAGATGTTGATAGTGGCCTGGAAAATATTTAATGTCTATGTTCTAATTACACTGAATATTGTATAAATTATACAAATTATATATAATTATACACATTATGTAAGTTACATATGTTGTATTAATTATATATATTATGTAGATGATATAAATTTTATGGAATTATGTGAGTAACACAAACTATATAAAATTATATACATTATACAAGATTATAGAAATTATATAAAATTATTTAAATTATATAAATGTTTGTGTCTTCTGTAATTTGAGGTTTCCCTTGAGAAGCACAAACAATCATTTGCTCTTTTTCTCAATCAATTTTTAAAAGTTTTTGTTGGGTATTATATTCATTTACTTTTATTTACACTCTGTTAGCATGGGAGACTCACTTATTTTGTTTTTTAATTTTATTTAATTTTCATTTTTTATTAGATATTTTACATATATGATATAATTTACTAGATATATTCATCAGTGGATTTTTTATTGCATCTTTTATTTATTAGATATTTGTCATTGGATATTATTATTGGATATTTTTAATATTGGATAGTTTTTATTGCATGTTTTATTTATTGGGTGTTTTTTATTGGATATTCTTTATTGGATATTTTCTATCGAATATTTTTATTTGAAATTTTTAACTGGATATCTTTAATTGGATATTTTTTATTGGATATATTGTATTGGATTTTTATTGGATTTTTCAAAATATTTTATATTGGGTATTTTAATCAGATATTTCTAATTGCATACTTTTACTGGATAATTTTTATTTTATATTTTATTCAGATGTCATACTCTCTCCAATCTCCCTCTGGCTTTTTGCTTTTAGAGTATTTTAATTATATTATGAGCCAATTGTTTATCATATAACCTGCCTGACTTGGAAAAGGGTGCATGCTGCAGAAATAAAAATAAAAATGTTAATACAGTTCATGTCAAAAACTGAGAAAAATGAATAATATAAACATATATATGCATATGCACATAAACATACATATAAATTTAACTAAACATATAAAAATGTGAATGTGGATTTGAATACAAATTCTATTAATATGAATAGTAATGTACATGTGAATATGAATATTAATATAACTTGTATATGAATATAAATAATATACATGTTAATATAAATATAAATACGAAATTGAACATAAATATAAATGTGCATATAAATATTAATATTACATAAATGTATATATAAACATGGAAATGAATATGAATGTAATTATGAATATGAATATAAGATATAAATATAAAATGTAAAAGTAAATGTAATTGTTAATATAACCATAAACATAAATATGAATACAAATATAAATATGAAATATAAAGGAAAATGTAAATTTTAATTTGAATATAAATATAAATATAAATATAAATATATAATGTAAATATAAATTTAATATAAATATAAGTAGGAATAGATATAAGTAGCAATAGAAATATGTTATCATTCAGATGTGTGGTTTGTGCCATTGGCTAGGAGGACTCCTATTTTACTTTCATTTATGTAGTTTTCTAGATTCCAATTTTTTTCTGAAATGTAAATTTAAATGTAATATAAATAAAATATCCAATAAAAAGGATATGTTAAATATATCCTATCCCATTATACTATGTTACATTTTATAGTATTTATATATATAGATGTATTATATGATATTTCCATATTATTATAATATATATTATATATTGTATTATCCAATAATCAAAAAGGATATAGGATATATTTGAATTTCTTCATTGATATTTTCCATTTTCAGATTCTAAAATTTTTCTGAAATGTAAATATAAGTGAAAGATCATTAAAATATCCAATAATGAATGAGGGTATATTTAATTTATCCTATTATATTTTATTATATACAATTTCATATTATATATAACATATTATTGTATATTAATATACTACATATTAACATTAATATATTGTTATGGCATATTTATACAGTATATTATCCAATAATAAAAAGTAATAAAATTGTCCATGGCAATTATATATTTTCAGATCATAACTTTTGTCTGAAAAGTAAACGTTAATGAAATGTCAATAAAGTACCCAGTAATAAAGATATATGAAATTTATCATATTTATCATATTATATTATATATTATTATATATCAATATATTATTATATACTAATATTGATACATTATTTTAAGATATTACACATATTATGTTATCCAATAATAAATTAGAATATATTGAATTTCATATGGCCATTGCACATTTTCAGATGATCATATAATAAGCTTCAGCCAGAGGACAGGACTTATACATTGGGTGCTCGTATATGACCGTCTCCTCATGTGACTGCTCATTCAAAGCAATTGATTTCAATACTTTGATTTATTTAGAAAATAAATGCATAAATAATAAATAAATAAATGGATAAACAAATAAATGTGAATTCTGATTCAGAATCCACCATCGATGATCAATATGTGTGATCAATACTCAATTAGCTGCAGGTTGGAGTTTACTCTATTATTATTATTTATTTTATTTATTAAATTTTATTATTCTTCTTCTTTGGAATGATGATCAGGTGTCATATCATGGGCATGACATTACGTGTGTGACATCAGGGGAATTACATCATAGGTGTGACATCACAGGTGTGACAC